>NC_071285.1:54481137-54756153 GCF_943735745.2 Anopheles bellator | reverse complement strand
CCCCCCCCCCACCCCCCACGCACACAGGCAACCCAAGACGTTTGACTAAAATATGGAACTTCACGATCGGGACCACTGAAAAAGGCCTTCAGTCTTCAGGCCAGAGAAAGAAACAAAAAGAGAACGATCAGCTTCGATACGGATCACCGGAGACTGGGCGACGTGGCAGGAATCGCGTGGAAGCGAAGGTCAAGTACTTCAAGAACTGCAACCACCGCAAGAGGCCCTGGCCGGTGGTCCACGCCAGTTGTGATTGTGTGCGGTGCAGAAATGTGCCAACCGATTCCCCACTACCACGGAAGTGGAACACGCGCAAACTTCAGCGAATTGCTGGCCGCGAGTTGGGAGAGAAGAACGCCACCCGAAGGGGTAACGTCCGAAGCACGAGAAGTACCAGGGGAAGAGCATAAATACTGTGACTGGCTGGCTTTGTCTTCCACTTGGTAGCATCGATCGGTGTCCGGGGCATCATTTCCGTCTCTCAACTGCCCTGAGCTTGCCGTCTTCTTTCGCGCCTCGTACAGTGCACTGCAATTGGAGCAATGGAAATTGTACTTTCACTGCTTTAAAAATTGTCAACGCAACTTAGTCCTTAAATTAGTTTAAATTAAAAAAATCGCCGCCTGAATGTATGCAACCGCAGCCCTACAATTTCCCGCAACAAAACGCCTGAAGTTAGACAGTTGGCGTGTTTTCAACTGTAGCCAGTCGCCTGCTATGTTCGCCTAGTACTTTTACCTCTCCGATTCTCTCCGTAACTTGGCCGGTTTCTGGGAGAGCCACAGTTCAACCACTGCTGTATCTCCCTTAACCGATCGCTCCCTGTTCACTATCTCGGTTTCGTTTTGCTTCAACCAACGGGCGAACTGAACGGGCGTACGGAGGGTGCCTTTCCATTGGGAATCCGACATCGCCCAAGTCCTCGCGCTGGGCGCAACGCAAAAACCCCCCATCGTGCGTCACATCGACAAACGATATTCGATTTCGATCTCTCCGGTCCTGACGCGCCATCCGGGTCGATGTCACCGAAGTACGCGTCCGCGGGGGCTCACTCCGAGTTCGCAGGTCCCCGACACCGAAGGATTGGAATGCCAAAGAAAGACGCTGCCCGGTTTGAGTGAGACACTTTGCCAGCGTGGCATATGTGAATGAACCCGCGGGCCGGCAGTCAATTGAGTGCGCCATCCCACGGATTGCCCGGGTTTCGTCCTTCCGAGCCGCAGACTTGGGCCGGATCGAATCGGTTCCGTTAATTAATTGTAATTGATTAAATTAACGAAATGGTGGCCGACGAGTGGTCTCTTCTGTAGACCGTTCCACAGCAACGCGGGAAGAAACGTGAGACCTAAGCGCTGCGCTGGCCCCCAGACGCCAGACGGCGGATGTAAGCGGAATAGGTCAAGTGACCATCGCCAATGGTCGGCCTTCCGGTCCAGCGTAGACGACGCCTCTGATTTCCGCCTTCCGCTAGTTGCAGTTTCGGATCGGCGGAATCGGCTTATTGATCGTCCCAACGGATGGTCCCACTCGACCTCGAGCGCTGCCTTTCAAACCAGAAGACACTAGTTTGACAATATGAAGTGGCGAATGGGTTGCGAAAGAGTTCCACAGGTGGAACTCCTAATCTAATGCGAAACATGCGTGTTGATCGCTGGCTGACGCACGAAAGGACCTTTCGTGCCCGCTGCAAGGTGGAATAGACACGGCGGTTCCCGGAACCCGGTGCCGTCGGTGAAGTGGCGGCCATTAGCGGGCCGGCGATCCGGTGAAAAGACAAAAAAAGGAATCCCCACGGCTGTATGGGTTCCGGCAATAAGCCACGGTATAAGCTCGTGTGCGTAGCAAGTCGCAGGCACCGACCGACGGGCGGCCACCGTAATGGTAATGAGAGATGTGTCGTCAAGGCGCGCACATCTTCCAAGACAAGAAGAGCCTCGGTCCGCGAGACAGAAAGAGAGGCAGCGAAAAACAGCAGAGAAAGAGAGGGATAAGGCAAAGAGTCACCACCGCTCGACGGTGCGTGCTGAGATGCTGTGCCGGGTCGGGCCGGGTGGCCAGGAAGGGTGGTCTTCAGGGTGGCCGCCGTGAGCGGGGAGGGGGGGACGGTGGTACGCGGAGGGTGTTACACACTTGCGGAAGGCAAGCAACTTCGCTTGCGCTTATTCGCTACGTTGCCTGATATTTTGATTATTTTTATCCATATATTCATCGCGCTTAGCACCGAGCCGACCGGCAACCGGGTTGATGGGGGGGTGGGGGGACGCAACGGTGGGTCGGTGGTCGTGGTGGTGGATTTCTCATTCTCACGGTTGATAGGCCGCGACCGTACGGTCGAGAGTTCCTCGTCGCCGCCGCCGCCGCCGCCGTCGTCGGAGGCCCTAACGCCCGAACCGGAGCAAAGTTGGTTCGAGCACACATACAGACACACACACACCTACACCTTTGCCTCCCACACACCGAACACACACAGGCGCACACAATCACACCCAACATGGAGTTCTGTATCACGGCACGGCACGGCAAAGGGTGCAGCAGCTGATGCTCGCCTCGCTTGTTGGAGTCTTGGAGAAGCGCGAAGCGGTGAGCCGCACGGGATAGAGCGAGAGAGGGAGAAAGAGAGTGAGTGAGAAAGAGAGAAAGAGAGAGATGGTGGCGATGGCGGCGACGGCATACGAACCGAGAAATATGCGCCAAAAAGGGGGCAAATCGTCGTACGCCGCCGCCGCGCTTACCGTCACACTGGTCCCGCCGTCGTCGCCGCCGTCGCCGCCGTCGCCGCCGACGCCGGCGGGCTTAAAACGGGGTGGCGGGACCGGGGCCGATGGGGAGGGTGCTGGTGGCCGGCCCCGAAGCCGAGAAGGTTGTCGACACACGGAAAACCGAAGTCGTCGTCCCGGGCCTGTATGTGTTTGTGCCCCCCCACCCGTCGGCCCTGGCCCTCCCCTCGGCCGGAGGTCTGTTTAGCACGCAAAAGTTGTCTCCCGAGAGAGAGCCGAGGTTGATCCAAGAAGCCGCGGGTCGAGCGATAAGTGCGTGGAACGAGTGCTAGGAGTGGAGCGTGCGGAGCATCATCAGGAAAGTTGGCATTTTGGGGCATTAAAGTGAGTCAATGGTGAGCTGTTGATGTGTTGATTAAGAGACGATGATGATCATGTTGATCATAGTAACCATTAATCTATTAGAATGAAAAGGCTCGTTGATTGTTTCGTAGTTTGAATTTTCGTTACTTTTGATCCCTTCGATTGTCTGCTGCTACCTTTTATATATTTATTTATTAATATAAAACAGTCGACTAATCACAACTGACGAATCGCAACGCAGAAGCTGTTTACCGGTATTTAAAGGAAAACATAAGACGACAGTAACATGGACGAAAAATTTACTAAAAAGATCAATGATCAAGGGACATATTAAAGTATAGAAATGATGAAAAATTGTTATACGTACGACAGAGAGCTAACTTATCTATTAAATTGTCTGATCATTATACATTTTTTTTGTTTAGCGTTCAAGAACAAAAGAAAAGTTCACGCTCCTGAAACGGAATAAACATTTGTTATCAAACCCTAAGAGGGTGACGAAAATGGAAGTAACAAAATTGTATGAAGCATTATGCCAATGCTGAGCTATGCTTGGACCCTCTATACCGGGTCTGCATAATTCGTAATTCGTATCATTAAGCAAGGTTATTATTATTATGTTATTATTCTCACATAAATGTGTGAGAATGCGCGAATGAATCCAAACAACCTACCGACGTCGGCCCAATTCCAGAAACCTATCAATCGCGGTCCCTCGGCAGCGGGCTACGAAAAGATACGCCATGCCACGCTCGCTTGCTCGCTCACTCGCCCTTCTGGTGCCGTCTCGCTTCAACGACCAACGCTTGCCCGGGCGGGAGGCGGGAGCAGCGGGCGCGGCCCGCGAAGCACGAAGAGGGCGGCGGTGGCGGCGGCCGCCAGTCGCAACCGTAGCATTATGATGCGAACGCCTCGAACGGTGGCGGATTGGGTGGTGGGTCGAGGGGAACGGGTTGGTGGCGGGGACGACGGCGGCGACGGCAATCGATGGATAAAAAGCCGTGAACAAAAGAGCGAACAAAACGATCAAACGGAACGGGGGAGGAATGATGATGAAGAAACTCCAAGATACTTTGGCGTTGACCGAAAAACCCGCCACCGTGAGGTGAGACGGTGAGCCGTGAGCGTGAGATGCGCGAATGGAAAACTCACCGGAGCTCGCGTGAGTGACCCAGCCGACGAGAGGAAGATACACACGGAGTTGGTGAGAGAGTGAGAGAGTGAGAGAGAGAGCGTTGGGATGGAAAGAGGTGCCAGTGGGGGGTGGAGCACCCTTCGCCACCGCACACCGCACCGATAAACAAAGGCCTGTGCGACGCGGGAATTGAATAATCTGAAGGGCAACGCAGATTATGTGCGAGCGAGAAGGTGCGAAACAGAAGCGCGGTCGTCGTCCTGCTCCGGCTAATCAATACGCTCATTACGCAAGCCCCGTCGTCCGGCAATCGCGGCAATCTCTCGTGGCGTATTAAACGGTGCGCGCACACGATGACGACAAACTGATCAGGATGATGACGGCCGCGGCGATGATGATGATGACAGGGCGCTGACAAACGAAAATAAAGATGAGGGGCTGTTCCGTTGTTGCCCGTTGTTGTCGCCCGTCGTTAATGATCGTAATTGGTTCGGTGGGACGTAGGGAGCAGAACACAGGCAGCTGATCCGGTCCGACGGCCATAATTCAATTATCGGGGCCAAACATCGGACCGGAACAACCCTGTGTCGGATCGGTCGATCTTCTCCGGTAGGAGCGCCACAGGGTGGGTTATGCTGCGCACGGCGCTTTGACATGTGAAAGGTGTTGCCGACACCTGTTTACGGCCGCAATGCAATGCTTGCCTCTTGCGGCTATGCTGCCACCCCCGATAAGTGCCGAGATTCCGTTTCAAGCATGAAACGCAAAATAATAATTTATTCATTCTACAACCAACCGCCCCTTCCGGGAAGCGAGCCCCTGTCCGTGCGAGGACACACGCGAGGGGGGAATCAAGTCGTCGGGTCGGTCGGTCGGTAAATAAACGTAACTCCGCCAGTCTTCGCCGCCCGACTTAACCTTGAATCGAGCATCAAACAAACATTCGACGGTTGAACTTCGATCCGCGTGTACTCTTCTTCACTGCCGAACACACACGCGAGCACGCACACATGCCGCAACATATTTCGCTTCTCTGGGGCACACACATAAACCAACCATCACCATCATCATCATCATCATCTCCTGAGCACTTCCGGTTTCCGGTCCCTTTCCGTCGCCGGTCCCGCCACAACCCAGATGGCAAATCCTTTCGAAAAATCAAAATTATGTTCCCTCCCCTGGCCGGAGCATAACTGAACAACCTCTTATCTATGTTTTTGTTCTGCTTTGCTCGTCCTGCGATCAACATCCTCCGTCATCCATATTTGTCATTCTTTTCCCCTGCACCCGTGCTTGGCTTCGGGACTCCTTCGCGCATTTCCGTTCCCGAGGACCACGACCAGGAAGGCCAGAGCGTGAAGGCCTCTTCGGGGGAAACGCAATGAGGGCGCATGGGGGCTCCCTCGGGGAACTCGGAGGCAAAAAAAGCCGTATGGCCCGACAAAGTTCCCGTAAGCAAACCGTAAGGACGAAGAAGGACAACGGTGACGGTGACGTTTTTCTTCCCTTCCCTCCCGATTGTTGATGCCTCTAGTTTGTGGCATAATGTTTCCGCCCCGGGGTCCCCGCTCACCGTGCGCGCCCGTGTGTGCGTGTCCTGCGAGGCCGGGCATGTATCAGTAACACTGCCTCTGTGTGTGAATCCGGCGTACATATCGGGCCCAGCGCCGTTTTTTGCTTCCTTTTCCCACCCGATCCGTCCGTGTCCCTTTTTTTACAATATTCCGCGCTCCTCGGCAATGTGTCACACGCTTCCTTTGTATGTGTTTGTCCTCGCTGAATGGCCGGTGTGTCCCGACGGAGTCCCACGAGGACGGAAGTGGATCGAAATCAGGAAACGTAATACGGCCGCCCGCGTCCCGTCGGCGCTCTGTGTGTGGCGTGTGTTGCGCGCATATGCTTCCGACACGCACACGCATACAAACATAAAGCGCGAGAAAATGCTTGGAATTCGCACGGCGTGGAAGGAAAATTCCCACTCCCGGAGGCGACCTCGCGAGGTGAGAGTGAGCGCGAGGAGCTCACAGTTCACTCACCAGCAAAGAGAGAAAGAGAGAGGGCCGAGCACGGCGCACGATTTGTTTGCTTGCCGTCTCGCTCGCTCGGCCGGCCCTTGTTTCGCTTTTGCCTTTTTGCTTCCGCTTACCCGAGAAAATCGAAATTCTTTCCCAATTCCATCCCTCCCTGGCTCTCTCTCTCTTTCCCTCTCGCTCTCTCTAATCTCACGGCCACGGCGTTCCCCTTATTTGTATGTACTCTATTTTTATCCACCCGATGCCCCGATACTTTTCCCCGCCAGTCACTTGTCACTTGGTGGTGGGCAAGCGGAAGTGGTAGGGTGAGATGGGGCCATCCCGATCTGCCTCCGCCGCCGTGTGACGTGTCATTCGTCATCTCACCCCCGAAAACAGATACTCTCTTCGCGGCTTCTTAAACACTCTCGTTAGAGATTTTTATTACGGTACGGTGGGGGCGCATGGTGTGCCCGGTGGGGGTGCCTGGTGGGTGGCGGATCATCGGGTTTTGGGTGAGTTTTGTTTTTCTCACTCGTCTCCGCTTGCTTCGATTGTGGCCTCATTCCCGTGTTTGCCTTTTTTCCCGTGCTCCGCTCTGGGTCTCTGTTTTGTTTATGCTTACCATGTGGGGCGGGGTGGGGTGGTGAAAGGGGTCTGGCTGGGGTCGGCGGGGCCAATGTGACCAGCAGAATGGGAGCGCACGCGCGCGCACTCACGCCGCATCACGATCGCCAAGCGTTCACGAGTGAGATATGCGATAGATTCACTGTGTGTCTCACGGCGACGTTCTCACTGCTTCTTCCCCGGTCGGTTCCTCATTATGTTTCAATCAGAAACAAATAAGACGCGAACCGAAACATATTCACGCAGACCCTTTCTCACTCGCACACGCAGCGTGGCCTCGCCGCTGTTGCGCATCCGCCTTTCTGGCCCCCCTTTCCTCGTGAGCCAAAGGGTGAGTTTTTGTTTCCTTTCCGGCAGTTTATCAAGCGTTTCAGCTGATTATTTCTGTCTTTCTCGTTTCCCGAGACCGGAAGAGTGAGACAGGACTCTCGTCGCTGTGTGCATGTGTGTGTCGCTCTCACCGAAGGATACACTGTTTCGAGCGAGAGAGAGCGAGAGAGAGACCACTGCTTATCACTGGCGTGAGAGTGAGATGGCCGCAGGTGAGAGAATGTGGCACGTTCGACATTGATGATGACTATTTCGGTCTGGAACGATTTGTGTGCGAGAGAAGCGGAGATTCGCACTCTCTCTCTCTCGCGCGCTCTCACCGTTCTGTGCAGAGCAGGACGGAATGAGTGATGAATGAATTTTCCATCCGCGTGTGTACCATTTGTTTACTTTTTTTCCTTTCCGGGCACCCGTTTCCTTCCGATCGAACGGATCGTGTCTCTCGCTCTCTCTCGCTCATTCTCTCTCTCGCTCTCGTTTATCCGCATGTGTATTTCACGCTCATCGCTCACCTCTTCTCACGGTAGCCTCTGTCGGTGGGTTCTGTTTGCGCGTCACCGCCCCGCCAAGGTCCCCCCTCCAGACCCACCCTTCTATCGTGGAGGAAAGCGGTCACCCCTACACACAAACACACACATGCATGGCTTTTTGCAGTCGTCACGCCGACGCTTCTGTGCAAACCCACAAGAGCGCACGAGATGCTCTGATAACAGCCGACGACTAGCGGGCCAGAGAGAGAGAGAGACAGAATGCGAGTGTGCGAGAAAGAAGCTTAGAAGCGAGTAAGAAGCGTGGTGACGATTTTCCATACACCGCGTTGCCGTCGCCCATCCCGTTCTCGCGCATCTCGGTGGCTCTCGCTCTTTCTCACTCGACGAGATTTGTCTCTGCGGGCCGCGCGGTTTATCGAGGGACGGAATGACGGATGGTGCTGTATATGTGGGTAGCGTAGCCGGAGACTAGAATTGGAAATTGTGTTTATTATTTTTGTTTACATTAATATAATTGAGATGCTCAATCCGATCGATTTGATGGTATAATCGAATCAGACCCCGCGCGCCCGGTAATGGATACACCTACCTCGTCCCGTCGCTAATGTGGCCGCCACTTCCGATTGTCACTCCATTCCGCGGCTTATCAGTGACCTCTGACGACAGAGGTTTGGAATGAGGTTTTCTTCTGCCTGTTATCCGACTGCCGAGACAGCGTTAATCTCTGTTGTTTTCTGTAACGGTGTGTTGGAACTCCCGGACTCTGGTGAAAATTAAACAATTACAGTCCGATTTGCGTTTGAGCCCCGCTCAGCTGGCCGGAAGGACGGGCGGTGTGGCCACCTCAACAAACCTCAACAGTTTTCCGCCATGTGCGCCCCGTCTCGAGGGTGTAAAACGCGGCCACCGCCACTTCCCGCCGTCGTCGTCCCTCTTCACGTCCACCGTTTTCGGTTGGTGTGCGCTGCGAACGGGACACACACGGTAGTCGGCAGTGGCATTCGAGGAGTTAATTCTCGCTTTAATTCATCTGCGAGAGAGAGAGAGAGAGAGACAGTAACCGCCACGGCGCAATCGGCGGCGCGCCGCAGTGCGGGTCACTCAGCGAGCGACGTGAGTGCTACGCATCGAAGCACTCGACGCGCTCGAATAATGTGCTTTCCGCCAGCGTGCAGTGTTGGTGTTTTTCGTCAGTCTATCGTCTACCCTCCGACCGGACTGCTCGAAGCTCGAAAGTGCGGCAACGCGTCTGCACCGTTCCGTTTACTGTGTTTTTGTCGCAAGACGCCGCGCCACTGAGGCCGGGCCGTGTGCTGTGTCCCTTGTTTGTGGTGTGTATTTTTTATTTCTCATCTCGTTCGTCTTTAATTGTTGGGTGCTGCGTTCGTTTGCTCGAAACACAGCTCCGGGGTAAATCGAGTACGAAATGGAATCAACCAGGGAGTGATCCCAGTAAACTGGTCTGTTGAAGTGCTACCTCTGGTGTGCTGTCGGATGGGCAGGATTCGATGGAATGGTGTCCAGAGTGGCCGTGGAACTGTGGAGTGTGGAACTGAAGGCAGAACGATCAGAAGTGGGACGAGTGAACGAGTTTGACCCGGTGACAGCAGCAGCACTAAAGGATACCAGTGATACCCTTCCAATCAATCGCCGTCCAGTGTTCAGTGCATTGACAAAGTTTGGGCTCCGAAAACTGCTATCTAGCGCCCCCCCCCGGGGGGGGGGGGGGGGGGGGGGGGGGGGCGGGGGGGGTACGGTTATCGCAAGAACTGTCGAGCCGCCACCACAAATTCGTGTTACGACGGTGCGCAGAGAAAAAAAAAGTGTGTGGCCACTGGAATTCGAATCGAAAAATGAAACATTTCAGAAGCGAGTGCGACCAACAAAAAAAAACGACAAACAAAATTCAAAGTCACCGCCGCCGAACGCATACTCGACCCGTTATCAGCAACAGCAGCAGGAGTCCCGATTCGCCGTGCACCGCTGTTGCTGCCGCTGGGGCCAACAAGAACAACAGGCACAACAACAAAAAAAACCGTGCGGGTTCCGTGTCGATCGGTTTATAGGGCTTTGCTTTGGTTGGGCTTTTCAACAACAACCAGCCACACGTACCTCCGTGGCATCATGTGGTGACGATAAAAAGCGACTACCCGTTTAGGACCGCCACACATACACGCAGGCACATGCGATGGCGGCCAGCAGCACTTGATCGGGTAACCTTCATGGAGCGGCTCGCACGTGTACTCGGCAGATTATTATCAGCCCCAGCCCAGCGGCAGCAGCAGTGCTGCACCGCCACATGCTTGCTTGTGGTGGTGGTGGAAGGAACTGGTAGTGGTGCTGGCCACCCAGACCTCGAGTGTGTTGCTCTATAAAATCAAAACAATATCAAGCATAACGGGTCGTGGAACGAACGAACTTATGAAAGGTGGAAAGGTTTCTAGATTAAAAAGGAGCAGACGGGTGCGTGCAGGTTTTTGCGCCACACCACACAGCTGCTCGTCAACAATAGAGACGGCGGCGGAGCACAGGACACGAGAGCGGCAGATGTTGGCCGACACGAGCCGAAAGGACAGCTGTGCAATCGTCACTCGGGACGAAAGTGTGTACACAAACCATTACCTGGGTCCGCGTAATGGCTGTGGCACTTTCGTGGTAATAATGACCGACCTCCTCGTGCATGCTGATGGGGCACGTGCTGCTGCTTCGACACCTGGCGCTTGTTTTTGGGGGGCGGTCCCCGGCCTCCTCCACATACACGCGTCCGCTGATCCCGTTGATTGTTTGTCTCGTTTCAGAAACCACGTTATGAACTCAAGCTGGTCCGCGGCGGCGGTCCGACTCAACAAGTGGGGCAAACACTGACTGACTGAGACCTGAGCGAGAGAGAGAGAGAGACCAGAGAGACAAACCCGAGAAGCAGCACCCCACGCCGGGAGCAAAACCAAAGAATTGAGCTAAGGTCCTGCAAGGTCCTGCAAGTGTCCTGCGGAAAAGGGTTACGCGCCGACTAAGAGTACTAAACCGTGTCCCGTGTGCCGTGGTTTTGTTACAATAATTACGTTAGTGTCCGTGTTCCGTGATCCGTGTCCGAGTGTGTGAGATTTGGCTACTAGAAAAAGAGAGTGAGAGAGAGAGAGAGAGAGAGAGCAGTGTGGGTAGTGTCCATCGGTGCGTAATCTTCGCGGCAATATTGTTTGAGTTTTGTTTTCTCTCGTGCTACAGTTTGGCTTTCCGCGGCCGCAGACGACCCTAACAGACCGCCGACTGGTGGTGGTGACGGTGGTGGTGGAGTGTTGTGTCTGCCGAAGGGTGGCAAAGGCGTGAGCCGAAAGGCGCGTAGTGAGAGCGCGGCGAAGCGCGAGAAGTGCCGCGCTTGATGGTGGTGGCAGCGGCCGTGCCGTGAGCGCTTCCGGTGAGTGCGACATCCTTTTTCGTGACGGTTTGTAACATCCTGTGTGCGTTTGGCCGCGCGCGCCCGAAAAACCAGAGGCCAGAAAGGACGACGAACAGAAAGCTCGAAATCACAGCACACCGTTTCAGAGCGAGACAGACAGAGACCGAGCGGGCGAGCGAGCGAGCGAGCGAAAACACAGAGAGACAGAAAGAGAGGCACAACCGTATCAAAGCAGCAGGCGTGTGCAGGAGCAGCAGGCATCCTTCCAGCCAGACGGAACCACGGAAAGACACACTAAACAGCTGGACAAAAAGGTAGGTCCTCGCCACGAACGAACTCACCAACACATCAACACACCCGAAGCGGAACACACCTTCCGTTCGGTTCGGTCCGCTTGATCCTTGTTTTTATTCCCTCTCGTTTCGAGCCGTTTTTGTAGCGCTGTAGGTCCTCCAAAAAGGACCTCCGCGGGGTAAAAGTCCCCTTTCGGTCGGGGCGCTCGCTCTCTCTCTCGCTCTCGCACGGGTACAGGATGTGCACAAACACAACCGCACCACCCTTCGCTTAGCGACTGTCGGTGTGGCTGTGTGCGTAGCCGAAGGACCTTTCCCCGTGGGAAGCCTTCTTGGATGGGAGAGCGACGCTGCCGCTGTGTCGCTTATTATACCCTCGATGATGATGATGATGATGATGGTGGTGTGGTGATGATGAGAGGAAAGTGGCCGCTATCGGTGGCTTTTATGTTGTGTGTCGCCGTGCCGCGTCCTTCGCTGTCGGGTCCGCGCGTTCGCTTCCGTTCCCATCATCATCGGCCCGCCGGTCCTAGAAAGATTATTGAATTCTCACTCCACACAAACGCGCGGAGTGGAGCGGGTTCCTTGCGGTCCGGTGCACCATCCGACGCGAGATCCAGCTGTTGATTTGAGGTTGAGTAGCAGCAGCAGCAGCAGTCCCAGAGCAGAGGCAGTCGGAAAAAAACCGAAGGTCCTTTTTCGGTCGCCAGTGCGCGGTACGCGGGGTCTGCAGCCGGCCCCGGGCCCGGTGTGATGGTGGTGTTGGTGGTGAGCGACATAAATATGGCTGATAATTTCCCGTCCCGGTGTTTCGGTTTTTTTTCCTTTCCTCTTTCGGCCGTACCTTGGCACACATGGCATCGTGGGCATGGGTCTGCCGGTTGTTCCTTGGGTGTAACGAGAGACAGAGACGCGACAGGACCCCAAGAGATGAGCCCCGGGTACGGGCCGGTCCTGCGAGGGGTAGTCAAAAGAAAGGTCTAAAAATAGGCGCGCAACACACCGTTCTTGGAAACCCGGAGGTCTGCCGGTTCGATTAGGGGGTGTCCTCTGAAGGCGTCGACGGCCACGGATGGCCTTAAGACGGGCTCGATTCGGTTCGGGAACCAGGCGGTTTGCGGCTGTGACCCTCTTCGGGAAAGGTCTTCCCGACTCGACTTCGGTGCCCCTGGACCCGGGAAATTCCTCGTCCTGGAAGTCTGGTCCACGATTTGCCGGGGGTAACCAATCCTCGCCAGGGTTTTTTCTTCTTTCGCCCTCCGACTCTTCAGTCGGGGCCGATTGAAGAGACGTCTCATCAGAATAATGGCGTGACGATCGTCTTCCCGAATCACGTCTTCACGCGTGGACCATAAATTAGGTGTGTCTACGGCGGCGCCAACATCGCGCTTTCGGGCAGCCCAGAAACCCGATTACCGATTCCGTGCACGCACCGAGTCGTGACCGCGAGCGTACCGGAATTTGCGTCGCGACCCGTCACGGAAGTCGCCGCGGTCGCCCGCGTGTCACTCTACACAGCACCGCACGCCGCTTATCAGCGAACTTGTTCACGCTCCGTTCACTCAGGTGTTTACAGCCGTTCCGAGAACCCGGTCGCCAATTCTTTGAATCTCTCCCTGTACTCCGCGATCGGTCGGCCGGGGCCCCAGATAGGGGGTCAGATAATTTAAACAAGTTTTGGTGCTTAAAACGGCGCGCTTCTTCCCGGCGGTTTCGGCGCCCTTTTCGGGTCCACCTCTTTTCCGATCCTCAATTAGCGGGTTTTCGAGCCACCACAGGAGCTGCTTGCGCTGCTCGCAACGCGCCCAACGCGCGACAGATGCTGCTGCTAACGGAGAGCCCCTCTCTCTGTTGCCACAAGTGTTTGCTCGATTAATGTCAGCATGCGGTCGACGGGGTGAAGCCACCCAAGTGTGTGCGTGCGGCGAATGGAAGAAGCCGCATGTTACGAAATAAGTGATATGCCCTCCAGCTTCTCCGATCTATCGATCCGATCCGAGCGCTCGATCGCAATCCGGCGAAGGCCTCCCCCGTGGGAGGGGGGGGAGGGTGGTGTTTGCTTGCTGCCAACCCCCGTGTGCCCCGTGAAACAATAGCGTACGGGTCAACAATGTCGCGAACAACGATACGGGCGTCCTTCGGAGGGCGATCGAATGTGAGGCGGGTGTGCTTAATTTCTCCTCAACTTTACTGGCGTGGCGTAGGTTTCGCACAAAGCACTGTCTAGCGCCGATTAACCACGCGATGAAGATGTCAATATCGCCATCGCTGTTTTGTTTGTGGTGCCTGTCGACTTGATGTATTGAACAGTTTATAAACCCTTTACCTTCGATGCTTTTTACGGTGGGTAATTTTCCTCAATAGGAAAACATCGCTTCGTCTGAGTCCTTGCTCAACGTGCTCTTCATTTCGAAGGGATCGATAATACTAGCGACGAACTAGTGGTCGAATTATTCGAAGCGGCTCGCTTGACGTTTGGTATGAGTTTTCCGGCAGCCTCGCTAGTTGCCAACGACGGGTTTTAGGGGGTCGACGGCTGCGACGTCTGCGATCTCTATTTTTATATGCCGATCCGATTCGATCACTTTCCATCGTCCGGGTGACGGCGGCGGAGTTAGTTTTCTCCCCACGGCCACTTTTCCCACCGTGGTTTAGTGGAGCGCCCGCCCGTTTTTCTCCTCCACTCACTTTTATATATATAAATCTATATAAATGCATCCATGATGATGTGTTGTGTGTTGGGCTCCAGCCGCGGCATTGTGTGTCTATTTCCATCCACCGCCCGGCACTGGCGTCACTGCACATTCCTCACACTTCCGCCGCCACCGCCGCCGCCGGCAAGGGCCCTGTTTTCGGTTGGTCGCTATTACTGCTGCGGCGCGCGTGATGTTTTCTCTCGTCTTTTTTTTTCTCTTCCCTTTTTGAGGTCGCGCGACTCAATAATGCAAGTAAAGAGCCGCCAGAGCCAGAGCGCCGGGCGAATGCGCATCCGTCGCATGTGCTGCATCTCCCAAAGTGCATCTCGCCCCCTCGGTGTGCCGGCTGTATGTGTGGCCTTCTTGTTCTCCTATCGCCTAGAAATACGCCAGCAGAGGCGGCGACCAGAGGGGCGATGTCATCTTGTGGCTGCAAAACGCCAACTTTTGCGCATCCCCACAGAGAGAGCGAGAGAGAGAGAGCAAATTGTGAAATGAAAAATAAAACAATCGCACGGAGCGAGAAACTGTCGCCGGTCGACAGCATTGTTGCAACAACGAACCCGCGGCCGCGAGACAGACGGACGAAGAATTGAAACAAAAAAAGTGGAGGAGGAAAAATCATCGATCGAACACGCACACATGCATGGGTGGCCGCCGCTTATGATGAGAGGTGCGCGCTCTTTGGTCAACGATTTGCATCGAGGCGCTTTCCATCCTCGCGGGTTCGCGGCGTCTCCATCCGCCGAGCGACACCGATTTCGAGGACAGAGAGAGAGAGAGAGAGAGAGGGACGGAAAGGGGGGCCGAGGGGGGCTGACGTCTGACGACGACGCTGGCTGGCTGGCTGGCGAGAGGACTGGCTGTGTATGTATGTGTGCGGTTGTTGGTGCGCTCGCTGCTCGATCATGCGATGCAACTGCACACGATGCAACTCGGGGAGGTGGGTGGCCTGGGCTGGGGGAGGGGGTGTCCCGGGTGGCGTGTGTTCCGTTGGTTCGATTTCGAACGTTCATTGCCAACATTGCCAGTTCGTCGCCGCTGCCACCACCTCGCCACCCTCGCGTGTGGGGCCATTTCGCGAAGTTTCGAGGCGATATTCATTGCCTGCTCCATGGCGTGAGGAGATGGGTGCTGAGGGTAGCGGCGGATGGTGACCGGTGAGACGGGGGGTGGCTTTAGTGTGCACTGCACTGCGCGCCCGGCCACTGTACGTGTGCCCGCTGATTCGACGACGACGCCCGTCACTCGGTCGGTCGGTCGGTTAGGGGGTGAAGTTACTCACCCGCTCACCCCGCCACCCACCACCCCCCGGCCATCTTCCGCTGCACCACCCACCACCGGGTGCGGGTCGCGAAAACTTCCGTCGCCAGACCGCAACGACCGCGCCGGATACGCCGGGAATGATTGACAACGGAACTACCTCGCTCTCGCTGTATGTGTGTTTCTCGTCGCGTGTGTGTGTGGATGTGTCGTCGGTTGGTTTAGTCCGTGGTCACGGTGACATCGTGTCACGCCCCGGTGCACCCGCCGCCCGACGGTGATCCAGTTGCCAGTACCTGTGCGCCCTTGGAGACCGTCCGGATCTGAGACCCGCTACTCCTGGGCGGGCCAGCGCCAAAGGTCACGTTGACACGATAACCCGGTAGCCCGGGCCGCGTTACACCGATAACGGCAGGTTGCGGCATGAGCCGCCGGCATGGCCTGGCCCGGGCACAAATCTGTGTGACGAATCTCCAGTTAGACGTTGGCAAGGAGTGGAACTTGCGGAATGCGCCCAGTTCGACTCCAGCCGCGGGGCCAGGTATTGGAAGTACGTCAACGAATCGACCGGTGGCCATTTTCGGTGTCTTCGGACAGCGAGTGAGCCACACTCTAGGCTGTTATCGGGCCACACATTCCTGTGGCGGGGAAGTCCCCACGTAGGAAGCCCGCGATGGCGCCGGCGATGAAAGCTGCGATTAGAATGCTGCTGGGGGGATTCACCTGACCCCCCTGAGTTATGTGGGGCGGAAGTTGACTATTTGCGCAACGCTGGACCTTTGGTGGTGTCTCATCTTCCCTTCCCTTCCCGTTTGGGGGTCCAATCCTTGCTCCAACGCCGATTGCGCTCAGCGCGCGTTGCGTTGTTTCTTTGGTTCCGTTTGCAACTCTTATTTTGCCACTCTCTTATTTATATGTTTTCTGCATCGTTCTGCGTCTTGTTGCTGTAGTTACGCGTATCACACGTACACTTACCAATACAAGCACACCGTTTTTACCTTTTTATCTCCGGGCGCGGTCTTTGGTGGTTTTGTGATTTGCGCGATGCGCTTTGCGGAAACGTTCCGTTTTCTTGGTATTTTGTTCCTGTCTTCTCTCTCTCGGTTTCTGCCCATCGTATCGTTCGACGTATCCTTTCCCAGCATCTCCCCGTGCTGATGGGAACCCGTCGTGTGTCATACAACAAGTCGACGGACGGAGTCCTGCGTTTCGCGCTCCATTTTGTTGTCGACTTCGATCCTGGGCCCCGGGTCGCGGCCGTGTGACCGATGGCCACGGCGACGACGACGACGACGGGATAAGGTTGAGGCCGACCGGGCGCCGGGCCCGACTTATCCGAGCGACTTTTACCTCGCGCCGTTCTTGGCGTGCGCACCGTTCTTGGGCCAAGTTTTCGCCAAGACAAATTATTAATTTTCTGCATTTTCGCCGCGCCGCGTGCTGCGCGGTTTAATGTCTGCGTTGCCGTTGCACTGCTGCTGCTGCTGCTGCTGGTGCACCGTTTTCTTCTTCCCGCCGTTCTATCCGTTGCTGCTGTCCGTTTCACCGCCACCACCGTCTTGTCTCGCACCTCAGCCGGCAGCACGGCAACCGGATTTATCCGTCTCCCGACAGTGTGTTTTGATGTGTTTAACCGGGTTTTATCTGCCCGGGCTCCTCGGGCGTTGTGTTCGCCTTTTGCGCCTGGGCTGTGCTGTGTTCCCTTTTTTGTTTTATTATTGCCCCGTGGGCCCCCTTGTGGGTCGGTGTAAAACACACCGAGCGAGGAGAGTAGAAGCGGTAGGCAAAGCGAAATAAGCAACAGCCACCGAGAAACACACCGGAGTTTCACCACATTTACTACCCCGTGGCCGGTCTCTGCCTGCTGCTGGGTGTATGATTTTTATATACATTCACATATAGTTTGTGCCCCGACTCTCACGGTTAGGAGAGTCGGCGAGTCGTCTTCGGACATAAACGCACACCGGGACCTTTTTTTTTTTTTGCCCGTCGCTTCCCGGGCGGATCGATCGCAGGCCAAAGGGATCAGCGTCTGGAACTGGAAAGAAAGGTGGCAACGACCGATCCCCGGGCCAAGAAGTCGCCTTGGTGGCCTTCTTCGAGCCTCGAGAGAATGTCCTTAGCGCTCTGCCGGAAGGTGCCGGCTCACGGACACTGATGTCTCCATCGCGTTCCATAGCGCACGCTCGAGCGCGCCCTTCACTCTAGCGGCGAGCCTTCTAATCTGTGCCATTCCAAAAAAGTTCGCAAATTAATCAGCGCACCCCAAACTTCATCGCGTCAACGCCGCGCCACGTCGACGACAGGGGCGCGCGAGAGCGATAGGCATCGGCCAAAAACTGCTCAACTCTCAACGGGTCGGATGTCCTTGTCGTCGCCTTATTTTTCGGTGGCCGACTGACTGCCGCGCTGGCGTCAGCTTTGCTAACTTCATTTGTCAACCCGCCCGGCGGCAAACCTTGGCTGGTGTCAAGGAAACGCGATCGAACGATCGGCCGAAATGCGCTTTCGAGTGGCGCACAAAAACACACCACCTTATTGGCACCTTCAACGGGTCTACGAGAAGAAGTGACACCTTCGTTGACTTTTACAAAATATAATATTCCCAATTATCACCTGCACGATACGGGGCCGAAAATGTTATGCGGCCGATCGGTCGATTGGAAGCTGTGCCTTTAGCTACTTCAAAGCTTGATAAAAGGATCGAAACCGAGACAGAGAATGACAGTGAAGACATCAACATCGGGTCGCTGTTCGTACAACTCTCTCGCTTCGGCGCGTCGGTATCATCATCAGCAGCAGCACGATCGTCTCCCATCATCACTGACGGATAAAAACGGTGCGCCCGCCCGCCAACATACAAATCTGATCGCGAAACGCACAATCAAAGCAAGCAGCGCAAGAAGCGAGACAGACGGGGTCTGTGAGAGAGCGAGAGAGCGCTAAAAAACGAACAACGCTAAAACGTAAAATTTGCCACCGGAATCTGGGTTCAGTCTAATTAGCGGGTCGCGTAGCAACGTCTCGTCCTTCGGCCGCGCGCGAGCAAAAGAGAAAGAGAAATGCTACAGCCCCGGGCGAGAGAGAGAGAGAGAGAGAGAGAGAGAGAGAGAGAGAGAGAGAGAGAGAGAGAGAAAAGAGAGTGTGAGAGCGAGAGAGAGAGCGGATGTGGTTCAGGCGCGATGCGTGTGCGCGTGTGTATTTTTATATCATTTCAATATTGTTTATACATTTTGCATTTCTTCTCGCGTTTTGCTGCCGCTTTCTTGCCCATTCTTGGCCCGTTTTACGATTTTCTCGTCCTTGCCGTTGTCCCGCCTGAAGATAAGGTTGTTTGTCGTTTTGTTTGCCATTTTATTTGTTCACTTCGCCGCGTGTGTGTTGGGCCATTATTATAATTATGTTGGCAGATTATGATTATGCTTAATTTCAATTTGGTTTCTTTTGTGGGTTCGTTTTCAACCTGTTTATTGATTTATTTTATCGTCAACCGTAACCTTTTACTTGGTGTTTTCCAGTACGCAGTCCCGAAAGGACTTATTAACCTGGTCCCAAGGGTCTCATTACTGTATAAGTTGTTCCCGTTGTTGATGGCCCCTCTGTCCCCTGTTTCGATGGCCAATGCATTGCCGAAGGTCTCAGCTTACAACCTCAACATCTGGATCATCGCGCTCCTCTCGTAAATTGTGAAGCGTGAAGGACCCATTCACCGACTTCGATGTTGACAGTGGGTCGTAGCCTATTTACTGTACGTTCATTTGAAAGTTTTTCGCACAAAAAAAAGTCTGCTTTTAATCCAACAATTTTGCACCACCAAAAGTGCGAGTTATGCAGGACAAAATTCGCCCAACGACCTGCTGCTGCTGCTCTCGGTGCGCGGACGCGCGCCAGCGTCATTTCGCAAGTATGTATCCCCGCGAGAGATGCGGCTTGCGGAGTGCTGGCGCGGTGGAGCGATTATTTGTCTCTCGAAGTGTGTACCTCTCGAAACCATCGCCACCGCCGCCGAATTGGGCCTTCTTCCGATGGGAGCGAGACACCAACACACACATAATCGCGCCACGCCGGTTGCGCCGGGACGATTGCGCGAATGGGTCCGTTTTGGCTGGTTGATTAAGCGACCGACGGTGGCGGCAGCGAGATGGTGGCGCGTTGTTGTTCGCGCGGGCTGCCCGGTGTGGATCGGGGGGGTGGCACCACCCTTCCCCGGGACTCGCCGCCGGGTTTTCTCTCTCTCTCTCTCTCGCGGCGGCGACAGTTGTCGAGCTCCGATCTCGATCTCCTCCGGGCGCGCGCGTGAGCCGTGCGTGATGACGAGCATGAGATGAGCGCGCGCTGATCGGCGTGCAAACGAGAGTGAACGAGCTGGGCGACTGGCCGGCGGTCGGCGGTTGTTGTTGCTCCTGCTGCCGTGCGCCATTGGTGTGTGCAAAAGCAAAAGATGAATTATTATTATACGATTCTCGCCGGTTCGGCCGCGGATTCGCGGGCGTTGCGTTTTGTCGACTTCGAACATCGATTCGAATACATTCGAGAAGCGTGTACAATGGCCACCGCCCTTCTGTGAGAGTTCTTTGGAGAGGGGACATTTAATGTGCTTTATCATGGAAAAGAAAAAAAACGGTTGCAGTGGGCCTTTTGGTTATCGACAAAAGCTTAAAGCAGTCAATTTAACCGCACAATCGACCTGGGAAAGTGGGATAACGATTTACCAAAAACGTGGCCTTGTTTCGTTGGGTCCCGTTCGCCCGTCACTCTGTAGCCACCGAGCAAACATTAAAACATATGTCAATGAACTATCCCGTACGGCCACACCCCAAGGCGACGACGACGGCTTATGGTGCGCTAGTTTCGTCACTTTTGACCAGCACCTTCCAACGGAGGTGTCGCGTGCCTCGTTGCTCTGGCTTATGCTCGTTTTATCCCCGGGAGTTATTGCGTTCCGTCCACACGGTCGTGGTGCGTTTCTTGTGCACCGGTTAGCCGGCTTGCTGCGTGGACGCTTGGAGGACAATTGTCATGTCTCGCCTTGAGCTTCACCTGCACCGAGGAGACACAGCCCGGGTCCAGCTGCACCACAGTGTAGCTATTTAAAGGAAGAGCTCTCCCGCCGCGGCTCGATCAAACTAATTTCGGACCCCAACAGACGATTATTACAATGTGTGTGCGTCTTCACGGGCATATTATTGGTGTCTTCGTTTCCGCTTTATTTTATTCGATCGTCTAAAGGACCAACGATAATTGTTGATCGCGGCCGCCGAATTTGAGGTCTTCCATTTGCCAGGGTTTAAGGCTCCTGTTTCCATACTACTTACTCGGAAACCACATTGCGATTCCATTGCGAATTGGGGAGCCCGATTATTGGCGATCACTAGCGCCACCGGATGATGATCGTGAGTACCTTAATTGAATGCTGTGTGCTGTGCTGTTCGAAAAGATCGGGCCACAGTTTAAAAACTGTGACGATAAATGAAACCGAACACCGCGGAAAATATAAAGAGTGCGTCTCGAAGTGTGGAAGCTACGGCTCGGCGTGTATGCTGATCCGTCGCGGACCCAAAGTCGCGATGAAGCGAAGCAACACACAAAAAAGGGCGATAAAAATACATAAAGCTAATGAGTCCACGATCGATCGCGTGGCACTGTGTGGCGCGCAAGAGTCGTGGCAGGAGGGAGGGAGCGGGGGGAATCGATGAAAATATTTACAAACAGAGAACGCGCCGCGCACTCACACCGCGATCACGGAAAGGCGCGCGCTCGTTCACGCGATGACATTGCGACATATTGCTCTGGGGCCTGCGGGACTCGCGCGCGCAGCATACCGGAGAGCGAGAGAGCACGAGAGCGAGAAAGATATGACGAGGGGGGGCTCCTCCAATATTGATCGAATGATCGAGTGCGTACGAGCGAGCGTGGGTGCGCGGGCAGGTGCGGGCCAGCAGCGGCCAGAGTGGCGATCACTCGGGGTCACTCACGAGCCGCCGTGAGATGATCGCGGGCAACATCTCGCACTCGCGATCACGCGCGCTCTCTCACCATCACCATCCAGCGATCGGTTCTTTCGCGTTCTCATTCACAAAAATACATCTCGTTGTTGCTCCGTGTGCCAGTGTGTATGTGTGCGCGAGAGAACGGCACACGAACCACGGGGGCAGGTGACCTGACCGATCACCGTTGGTCTGCCCCCTTTGGGTCCTCCGTCTTGCAAGACGTCTCTTTTGCTTGGGTCGCGGCTTGGAAAGTAGATCGACCCGACCACGAACTCTGGGCCCTGGGACCTCTGTGGAGTCTTGGAATTTGACGGTTTCTGTCACTCGCCGCAGAACTATCGCTGACACGTATTGACTCCTTCGCTGTTTCGTCGCACAATTAGGGACCCGATGAGTGACGATGCGTGATCCTTTGGCGCGAGCGTGGGGGTCCCCTGTTTTCGGGGAAGATTACCATCCCAAAGACCGCTAAGTAGGCTGTACTTATCGTGTCAACGCCCGACCCGTGTGGCCTCTGGCCCGTCGGCGGCCTGGTGAGGGCTTACGATCCTTAATCCTCTTTGCGTTCACGCATGTGTCGTGTCCTTATTTTACATCGTTTTTCTCTATAAATCACGCACACTCGCAACTCGCATTTTGTGGCTCTCTCTCTCTCATGGAGCGCAGATCACACCCCAAGATGCATCGCGGGGGGCCGCCGCTAGGACGATGATCACCGGAGCGCTTCCACCCGGCAATGCAATCCACCCGGGGACCGACCGACCGGAGGTCACGCTTGCATGTTTCCCGGAGCCCGGCCTGGCCTCGCTCCGCTTGCTTGGGATCTATTGAGTGTTTATACACTTTCATTATCCGATCATCATTTCCATGTGTGCTGTGTACGTTCTTCCCCGATCCCTCGGCCATTCTACGTTTCTCTCTCTCTCTCTCGGTCTCTCTCTCTCTCTCTCTCTGTTTCTCCGTGTGCCCGGGGATTCAGTTCCGAGTTTCGTCGAATGTGCCGCTGATGTCTCGCCCTTTGCGGGTCGCTTTGCGCTTTTCCGTTTTCCACTTTTCGACTCTCGACGGCTTCTCGGGTCGCCCCCTTTTCTGGGTGATTGTTTTGTTACTGCCGTTGTTGTTGTTGTTGTTGTTGTTGTTGTTGTTTTTTCTTCTTTCTTTCCTTTCTTTCCTTTCTGTCTTTCGTTCCTTTCGGCTTTATGTTGAACATTTCTCATCGCTTTTATTCGGTTTTCTTTATGCGCCTCTGCGCTATGCGCCCGCCTGCCATTCGTTTGCTTTTCGGCGTTCGGCGTTGGTTACACCCGTTTGGGTTCTGCGGACGCGCGCGTTGTCGTACCGCGACTTACTTACTTACCTTTTTTCTTTCCTTCTTTCTTCCATTCTTCGCTTCTTTCATTCCTTCCTTCTTTCTGTCTTTCGCTTTACTACTTGGCTACTCATCTTTTTCTCACATTTTCCACGTTTCTTTCGCGGTGCTCCGGTCCCCATTCCGTCGTTCGGTTCCGTTTTGCCCTCGAACTCGGTCCGCGCGCCCGCCGTCTGCATATCGTTTGCGCTTGTTCGTCTTCCCTGTTTCTCTGGCCGGCTTGCTTGCTTCGCCTCCCTTTGCTTCGCCGCTTTCACAGCTGTTCCCACTTCACACCGTATCGTCTCGCTCGCTCGCTCACTCTCCACGGTTCCGTTTTATCGGATCTTCTCGGCCGGCGTTCCACCTCCTTCACGCAGCCCACCACCACCGCCGGGGTAAGGGTGGCTCGCGCGCGCGCGCGCGCTGATGCGTTCGATTTGTATCTTTTTCTCGCCCGGTGTCTCCGTCCGGTTCCCCGTCCGGCTCGCCCACCCCGCGTTCCGCGTGTGGTGTCACGCTTCGGTTTCGATCCGTCTCTTCGTCGGTTTTGAAATTTGTCTTTTCCTCGCTCCTCACCCCCCCCGGGAGCCCCACAGGAGCCTAGCGGTCCCCACCCGTAGGTGGAATGTGGAAATTATATTTATTAAAGCAAATGAAGTCAAACGTCTCGGGGACCGACCACCGCCTGGTGCTGCGCAATCGAACTGGACCGCCGAGCCGAGCCAATTGCTCCTTAAAGGTGTGCGTGTGTTGGTGGAGGACATTCAAAGCGGCAGAAGTCCCGCACCCCCTCCCTCGCAGTACACTTCGTGTACCGCTTCGCGGACATACCGCAGCGGGGATCGGTTAAGTTTCCCAACTTTATGTAAAGCCGGCCGAGGATGTTAATGTCTTTCTGTTGCTCTGGCTCTCTCTCTCTCTCATGCTATCTGTCTTTACGCTTCACCTTAAGCGTAGCGACGAATGTTGTGGTTCGTCTTCGTCTTACTTGTCGTCGACCCCCGTCGACGCGGGGGCATCTGAGGGGAGTTGTGCATCTCCCTCGCCTCGCCGGGCGGCTGTGTGAATGTTTTACTTTATCCTTCGCCTTTTTGTTTAATTTAATTTCCCCTTCGATGGTGCGGCTCGATTTTGCTCGATTTGCTTCATGTGTTACCTGTGCGCCTTCGGTTTTGTGGTTGGTGTTTTCAGGTTATTTCTGCGTTCTGAATTTACCGTTGCTTTATTTCATTTTGTTATTGGTAGTTTGAGTAACTTTACCACCTATTATTAGTTCGTTTTACGCTGTTTGATGTTTTTTTCTATGTTTTGTTCTGCTTGTTTCTATTGCTTCAGTGTTTCTATTCCCTTCGAACTGGATCACTGTTTTGCTACTCGTTTCCAACTCGCTGCTTACTCCGCCACGAAGCATTAACGGTTGCTTCCGTGCTAGCCGCGACCGGGGGCCCTCGGTGTGCGCCCCGAAATAATATGGCCACAATTTTTCATCCGTCGCGTCGATGAAACAAAATCACTGTTCACACGCTCGCTCGTTCAGGAACGGGACGGGACGAGTGCTGCATAAACAGACGGGGACGGTTCGCTTCGCTGTGCTCCCTCATCTGCATCGATACTCTCTGTGAGGGGCTCTGTTGTGGGGGATACATGATTTATCCAGACGAAAATGGAACGCCGACAAAGAGAAAGAAAGGCAATACGCGGTCGCGTGAGCGAGAGCGAGAGAGGGCGAGTTAATCTGGCGCACGTATATCGATCTGGCCATGTTTCGCCAGCATGCGGCAGTCCCGGCAAATGGGAGGGCACCGCCACACCGCGCTCTCTATTTTTAGAGCATTCTTTCTCCGCGCCCGGATTCTTATGCTCTCTCTCCGTCCGTCCGTCCGTCCATTCCAGTGTGTGCAGCATGTTTGTGTGTTTTCGCTGCGCCTAGCGGGCCGTGGGTGAGAATTTCCCACGGAATGGGTTTCGGAGGCCGCGGAGACCGGAGCGCTGGTCCCGATCCCGGAGATTGACGCATCCGTACGCTGAGCTGAGCTGAGCCCGCCCGCTACGAGGCACGCGAAGACTTTACAACCCTACCCCGCGCGCCCCACCCCCTCCGGATCAGCTGACGGCGAAGACGATCGGAGGAGGCGACACCCCACAATAGGACAGAGAAAGAGAGAGAGAGAGAGAGAGAGTTCCAAAGCGGCGCGCGGGCTGCGTGGAAAAATCACTTTATTTAGATGGCCCCTTATGACCCCCGTGGCCTTTCCTTTGTGGATCTGCGCCCCGCCAGAAGACAATTGTGACCCCCTCGCGCCCACTCATCCCGCCGGGGGCCGGGATTCGCCCGTGGGAAATCGACGGAAATTCTGTGCCTGGGCGCTGTGGGGAGACTTTGTTTTTGTTCCGTGTGTCATTAAGAACCACTTCTGGTTCGGGACGGGACCGCGGGATATTGGGACTCTGGGGAGGGCGGGGGTAGCTAGTTCCCACTAGGTTCTCGGGACCCTTACGGTTGCGAGTTGTCCACACTCTGTTCCGCATCTGTTTCCTTTCGAGTGAGGAGTTAATGATTTGAATGTGTTGCTTCATTTAGAAATCGGGATTGGCCAACCGAAATCTGGCTTCATGCGGGGAGTTCCTTTTCCGACCATCATCGCGTTTGCAGGTCGGGAACAGATTATTCTGACACGACCAGTTCGTCGAAAGTAACAAGGAACGTTTTCATGGTGGCATAACTTTAGGCGCTTCGATTGCATAATTTTGGGCGCACACCGATAGGGAAGCATTTTGAAACAATTTCTTTTGCCATTCCATTCTCTCGTGGTCCCAGGTGATGGTCTCCTGGTCCAATTCGGGGTGCCATCCATGCGCCTGGAACCGACACCGGGGCGCTTATCAGTAAACGCGCGCGGTCGGCCACACACACTGACATTGGGTGACACATTTCAAAGCGCCCGGCCCGGGGCTATGTAAATGTTTGCTCCACTTCTGCGGTGCGGTGCAAATCGGTTCCGACAAATCTGTTTTCTGTGTTCAAATTATGCACGAGTGTCGAAGAAAGACTTGCGCGGTGCGCGTGGCGTGGCACCGCGGTGGCGGCGACGATATGGGGAAAAGCGCGAGGTGACCATTTCGTCGTCGGGTTGATAGTCGAGTGCTGATTTATGCACACGGCCCCACGGGCTGGGGAGCCAAAAATAAAAACGGTGCTGCTGAACCCCATCCGTGTTCCGTTGACCTCTCTGTCTTCCGCGATGGCAGCGGGCCGATAAAGCCGGTCGCTAGCAGCACCCTCAGTACCCGGGGAGGCTTCCGCAATCCATTCACATGGCTCTTTTTATTTTTCGGGGGGGTTGGTGCACGCGGGGTCCATTTTTCCAGCGCCCATTTTCCACCGCTGATCGGCCGGAGACGGCCAAAATTTGAATATTCCACGTCAAGACGGCGGCGCAAATGGAAAAAGGGGGCCGCTGCTGCTTCTTGGCCCCTGGCTCCGTGAGAGTCCGGACGAGATTTCGAGCGGGCTGGCGTGGCGTGTTGGGCGAGGGGGGTCACGCCACCGGAAGACACTCTCGCCGCCGCGGGACGGGAGAGGAAGTTTCCGTTCCCGGCGCGCATCACGACAGTGTTCCGTGTGTCCATCATTTCGGTCGATGCGCGAGGCTTAATTTCTCTATTTTTCTATTGTCTCGCGGCCCAGCCGCTGTGTCTTTCGCTTCCTGCGTTTCCTTCCCATTCGCCTCGTGCCGGTGTGTTTGTGTTGTTTTATGTTTAGAAGGTTTTATGCCCATTTCAACCTCGCTCCGGTCCGTTCCGTTCCGTTCCGTTCCTTTTCTAATCTTTCGCTCCAAACGCGCTTCTTCTTTCTTTTCGCTCATCTCACCCCGTTTTTTTTTCTTCTCTCTTCTATCTTCATTTCTCAGGTACGCGAGCAATGGGTTCTTGGCCACGAACCGCCGCAACACGCAAGGTGATAATCTATTCGCGTTTTCTTCCATTCGCGCGGCGGACGGCGCGATTGCCATGAATGAAACATAATGTTGGGTCACACTTCCTGTAACACACCACACCGGCCTGACGACGACCCCGACGACGACGACGACGACGACGACGACGACGACGACGACGACGACAGTTCTCGGTTCCGCGGTGTGCAACAAGCATGACGACATGCCGCGCCGCGGTATATTAGGGTATTGAGCTATTTTCGACTCGATGGCAAATAATAAGCAGAAGCGAACTAGAGGCTCTGGTATTTCTGGAAAACGATTATCCGTCACCCGGACGGTGGCAGAAGAAGAGGGTTCCGGCGTGTGTTGTTTGCTGCCTTCCGACCAGCGATCTATGGCCGGTTCCGGCTCGTGGCTATGGTCGCGCCTTGTGGGTCTATTAGAAACATTTTCAAACGGTACGCAGAGCAGGGCTATTTGCGTATTCTGTCCGACTAAAGCCCGTGTCCATAAATTATAGGGGCATCATCGGGTGCGTTCAGGACTTTCTTCTGTGATGTGTCTCATTCGGTCCATCGAATCGCGAGTCCACCTCAAGCCCAAAGACTTCGGGTTCGGGTTATGAGTTCCAAATTTTAATTTTATGATAACTCAAGTCAGTTGCGTTGCCTTGCTGCCTGCGCCTTTATCGATGGTGGCCGGGCCGGTGATTGCCCAACAGCATTAGCGCAGGCAAGTAAGTAAGCCAAGCTGGCACCGCATATCTGGCACCTAATTGAACCGAAATGTCACGCTACGTCACTCGACGCTGCGCTCCTCGTTAGCCGCCGAAGGTGGCCCTTCGCGGTTGAGAGGCATTTGGCCATATTTTATTCTCTTTCGGGCTGGAAAGAGGTGACCCACCACGAGCTTATCGGAGACCGGAGCAGCACGGGGCGTGTTTGTTGTACCATTGTGCCACAAACACCTGGGGACAACTAGTCAGGCGCACGCCCTTCATGCAAATCGATACTGTACACTGACGAGCGCTGGCCAACGTCCGGGGCGTATGATTTAGAAGAATGAAGTAATGTTATGCCTTCGCTGCGTCTAACTCTCCGCTACGTTGCTCCACACGTAGGGGGCGGTTCTCTCGGTGTTGGCTTCTCGGCCGCCACCGCCAACAGCAGCACCCTCGTCGTTGACAGTCCTATGCTCCGTCGTAGTCTGGCAAGCGCGGGCCCGGTCGCGGTGACACATAATTTATGCCACTCGGCGTGAGTCTTCAACCTCCTACGCAATCATTCCGCTTCAAATTCCCGGTTCCCCTCACACACGCAACGGGGACGGCACTATGAAATGCACTCGGGCTCCGAGATGCAAAGTGGAACAATTCCGTTCCACTTCCTGCGGTTGCTGGGCGGGCATATGCTGGTTGTCTTCTGTTTCCTCCGATCGCCAGCCGGTCGTCGTCTGGGGCCGTGCGTGGGTGCGCAAGATCCACCCCCCACCTTAAATGGATGCGTCTCGCGCTGCTTAAATAGTAGCCAGTCGGGCGATCGGATGCACTTTTTGGGGGGCGAGACCCTCGCGAAGAGGAAGAGGAGCTGCACGGCAGATGGTGAACGAATAAAATTGTCAAAAGGCCACGACGGCGACGATGTCGTGCGTTGCGCGCGGCTAATGATATTGTCTTCGACCCACGCCGTCGCCTTCGGGCGCTCGGTGGTCATCTTCGCTGATAGATGGGCCGAAGGAACGGTAAAAGCGAGGTGACCTCGGGATTAGCGGGACAGCAGATGGGGAATCGAGGGGGGGGGCGCGATCAATCGATATTAATGATTTTATTATTGATTCAGCGCGCCCCTCTGAGGGCGGCCCATCTACTGGCTGCACCCGAAAGTAGGCCGATTGATGGCTTCGATAGCGCGCAAGCGACCGGTGCCCGTGTTTCGTTGTCCCTGGCCGGGGTCCACCCGGGGTCGGTGGCTACGTGGGCCGCACCGAGCCGCGGTCTGCCTGGCTGAGTTATGGAATAATCGGAACGCAGATTTGTCTTACTTTGAACGCATCAGGAATGAGCGGCGCGAGGCCATTTTTTCAATTCCCTCGGACGCAAATCAGACCGAAACGGAGTGAAGAAATAGGTCCACTTTGTCCACGGAGTCCATCTCGCGCTGTAGTAAGCACCGTCGAGCAGACCACAATTTTACCACCGCGTGTGGGAGGCTCTCGAATGATCATCGTCACGCGTCACCAAAGCAGTGAGCGAGCGGGGACCCAACCTTCAAGCCGGAAATGGCCAAATTTGGCGGCAAAGAAGATTGGCGAACGAAAGCAAGACACACGGACACATGGGGACTCCCGGGAACAGCAGAAAAAAAACGAACGCCCAAAAAAACCCACCCCAGCCGTCGAGAGTCTCCTTGACCACCTACTGGACACGCACACACGGGTTACTTACGGCCGGGTTTCGGCCAGTTTATGAGCCGCATGTGGCGTGTGCACACTTTTGATTTCATTTGGCGCGCTCGCGCTGCAGGATGATCTCTAGATCAGCGAGTGACGCAGGGAGCGCTGTGACGGTTGGTTTGGTGTCCGGTGCTCTGTTTGCTTCAACAATCGAGAAAACAATCGAGAAAACAATCGATCTACTTCCTCCCTGGTCCGCCGGCACTTCACTTTTGCTGCTGCAAGTAGCCTCGGCCAAACGCTCGGAGAGAGAGGCCGCTCACCGACGACGACGACGACGTAACCCGCGTGGAACGTTAGATGAATTTCAATTTTTTCCCTCGCAGTTCCATCGCCGAGCTGCATTGTGTTATGTATTTACCATACACCCCCCAAAAAAAAAGGCCCCGAACCAGACGCGGACGGAACTCAGTACAATCATTTTACTTTCAAATCGGCGCTAGATAATCGGGAGACGGATGGACGGAGAGCGCGTAAAAAACCGAGCGACTCTCGCCTCGGTGCGATGTTGTTGCCGGGTTGTCGGGCGCGCTCCGTTTTCGCACATTTTTTGCCACACTCCCTTCGCTCTCCTCGCACCCCAATTCCGTGCCAAAATATCTTCGCCACTATCTGCGCCCGAAGAAACGGCCCGCAATTTGCGCGATCGTCTGTTGGGGTGGGGGTTCGTCGCTTGACGTCTGCTTTGCCTGCGCCGCGGTCTGCGACGGCCCCCCGCCAGGCCGCTCCGCAGCGCAAACCCCACCAGGCAGTCGTGCAGTCCCGATCGCCCGCCTTCCGGGCCTCAGCGCCCCTCGGCTAAGTGGGGTGACCGTTTCGGGGTGTTGAAATGCGATCGCGAGCGCGATGAAGTCTTTCGTTTCGTGATCGACCGTTGCGGGTTGGGTCCATCAATTTCGGGCCGTGATAAATTCGTGGCCGATCACGTGCCCCAAAAGTGGATCGTTTCTAGTTTGCTCGAGGGGTAAACTAAAGATACGACTCCATTGAAAAAGGTGCGAGATTTGAGCACATTTTTCCCGTGATTTATTTTGCATAAATCAAACGTATTGATTAATTTATTTAATTAATTAATGTGAATGAAATGTTGAGCCACCTAAGAAAATGGAGCAAACCCATGGGCAATCATCGAAAGTAAAGAGACCGTTGTCGATCGCTGGACACCACCAACCAGCCAGCGATCGGAAAGTCGATGCTCGCGATTATGTTGCGCGCGCTCTAGCTGACCGAACGCGCGAAAGCCACGAGGTCAGTCGCGTGGAGTGAGGGCGCGGGGTAGTAAACAGCCCAAGGGAGGTTTGCAGTTGCAGTCAGTCAGTTTCGAGCCCCCTGTTCCGCGAACGCCACCGCCCGATGGATACGCCTGGTCATTGACGATCGCGCGCGCGAAGATTTGCAAGCATCATCAGAAAGCGCGCGACGGCGGCGTGACGGTGCCGGACGGGGATTTGTAGATTTCTCCACGACCTAATATACTTGGCTTCCCGGGGCGCAAAGTGAAGGGAAACAATAAGAAGAGCACGCCGACGACGGTGGCGGTGAAGAAGCAGAAGAAGGAGCGGTAGAAAACGTAAGATAAATTGATGAACTGTGCCGTCGATCGGCGCGCACCACCGCCGCCGGTGTTTGACGTCCATCCGATGGCGACGGCGAGCCTCCGTCGGTCGGTCGGTGTCCGTTTGAAAACGAGGGCCCCATAATTGGGGCCCTCCGTTCCGAGCGAGCGAGATGGCATACAGGGCGAAAGAAAGGGAGAAGGAACAAACCAAACACACGAGACGGCAGCATATATATGTATATGTATAAATCGATAGGCTTCTCGGCCTCGGTCGGCGGCTTCAGCTGCTGCTGCTGCTGGAATTTAAATGCTGCATCGCGGTGGTTGGCCAGCCGCCCGATTGGCAATCGGTTGCCGACCGACAAATCATTTGCCAGCCCGCGAGACTCGGCCACCACCTTCCCAGGCACCCAGGGAGATGATGCGAGGGTGATCTGCTGGTTCGCTCGCACCTCTCGCGATCTCTGCGATGATCGCCCGTGCGCCGGGTGTTTATGAGTCCCCCGCTGCTGGCCAGTGCCACCGTCAGGGCTCGGTTAAGGCCCGGAGAGAGCGAGACAGAGAGAGAAAGGCACACCAAACCGCGCACGGTATGCGCGGTGGCACGGTGATCGAATGTGATTAGAGGAGACGAACGAATGAAAATATGTTGCGCAAAAAACGGCAACCAAACTGCACACATACAAATCCAACAGACATACAGGGGAGCGCCGGCAAGGGCGGCCTCTCTCTCTCTCTCTCTTCCGCTCGGCGCCGGTGGATTTGCTCGCTTTTCACCGCGATTTGCTCGCGATTCGCAGCGTGTTCGAGCGGTCCCTTCCTAATCCGCAAAGCCGCAGCCGCATAACGTCAAATCTCGCTCCTGTGCCCCCCTCCCGCATGTGTGTAACGGGATTTCGTTTTGGTTTCGGCTCACAATTGTCTCCGGCGGAACCGGGAACCGTTCGGAATCGCTCGGTACTCCGTTAGCTCTTGCGGTCGCGCGTTACTGAAGATGATTTGCGTGCCTCTTCAGGTGTGTTTAGGTGTTGGGTAAATGGATTGTTAATAACTAATATAGACTGTTCCAGCTTGGGGCAAAAATCCGTACAGTAACAACGGACCATATCCGGCCTGACTTCCTGGAGCCCGTGTCGGAGCCGGTGGTGGTCACCAAATGTCCTTGGTATCGTCTTATACGATAAGACCGAGACGACCGATTCGTAAAACCATATCAAACTGCCGGCTGACGGACCTTTGATAAGAACTCGCCCAAGGTTCTCTTTCGTTCAGTTTCTCACATTTCGGTCTGTTGTTGCCGTGGTAAACATTGCTCCCTTCGTGTTGGGCGGCCTCTCTCTCAGGTGTGTTTGTTTTTGTTGTTGTTTCCGATGATCACCACCCAACGAACGGTACGTTCCAACCGCGAGATGATGATGATGTGCCAGAACGGAACCGACGGTGGACGAGAACGGATTGGGGCCACAGCACTCCCTTGGGGAAAGCATAAATTCGTGCGGGGCCCCAAGTGGGTGTTACGCGGACCGGACCCCACCACGAACTCCACGATCACATCGACGCGCTTTATGGAGATCGTTTGGTTAGGCTCGAGGCGGCCGAAGAAAGCCTAAAGAAAGAAGAAAGGGACGGAGCGATAGAGAGGAGTAGAGATTAAGGCAGTGCGGACCAGGAGGAGGGTGGCCGAGCGCGCAATCACTCACCGTTATGCTTATGCTGCGCCAGTTGGATTCTCGAGCAGCGAAACAGAGACAGAAGAAGAAGCGGGAGCGGCAGCAGGAAAAGAGCCGCCCCCCTCCCGGGGCCAGCTCTGGTGGAATGCTTTTCTTTCGCCGGCGACCCCGCTTTCGTCGAATGGCGTCAAGTTTTCGGGCTCGCTGTGGTGGAGCAAATGATGGAGGACCTGTTGACATTTCGAGCGTGTGGCGATGGCCGGAGACATAAATCGCCAGCAACGTGACTAATGGCGGCGAGGTGATCCATGGAGCGGTTTTTACTGGCTTCAAATTAGCAGCGACCAACACGTCGCTGTCCTCCGTTTCGTCCACGGAACGGTGAGCGGTGGGTTTAACATTAAACCCCAAATAAATGCACCGCAGATGGTCATGAGCCTGCATAAAATAAATGCAACCGAACGTGGCCGCTTCGGCAACAACTCAACCGGTCGGGTCAAGCTTCCAACAGGGGGTCCGTTTGGTGGTCGACTTTGCCCACCCAAAAATCGTCCCGCACGTCTCGGTGTGTGAAGATTAGACAACGGCTCGGCAATGACGACGAATCCGTAGGCACACGTAGGCTTTCCCAGCCCGCCCCGTTATGGAGAGGCCGCCGCAGCATAACCCGGGCCCAAGCACACCCACCAACGCGCATCCGCCATTAGCCTGTGCCATCAATCAGCGTGTGTGCGAGGCGTCTCGCCGGCGTCGTCGTCGTCGTCGGAAGGTCCGGTGGCCATCGGGCCACCATTCCTTTTATGTCAGTTTCGCTGGGGTTGCTCTCGCTCTTCCTTCCCTCTCTCTCTCTCACACGCTGCTCGAAAGTGGGTGGGCACCCGGACCCACTTCTTGGCGTGGAGAAGACCTTAGCAGAGCTTAGCATGGGAACGCCGGTGCGCTGACCATCGCCACCACCAGCACCTGGGCCGTAAAGGTCGAGCCGAGTGTGTCCCCAATACGGGGCCCGGGGGAAGGTTTTCATTAGATTTAAGGGTTACGTACCCCCCGCTTTCTGGGCATGCAAAGTGTGGCCTCGCAAAGAGCAGTGTGTGGTAGGTTGCAACATAAGGAGCGCGGCCTTTCGAGCCCTCGGCCCTGAGACCCCACTGAACGCGTTCCGGATGCGTTTCACTTGGTTTGGCCTTTTCGGTGACGCGCACCGAACCCTTTTTCTTCCCTTCCACACCAGGTTTAATGTCGCCCTAGCCTAGCCGAGCATAAGCATATGCTCTGCACCGCGTTTTCGACTTTCTAATAACATTTGCACAAAATTTGACGACCGAACCCTATGCTGTTGGGGGGCTCTGCAAGACGCGTCTGGCAAAGTGCGTCTGTCTGTCTGTTTCGGGCGGGAGGCGAACGGAAACGTAACGTGCGAAAGATTTCACTTTGGGTTCGGCAAGGTCCGTTCGCCTTTTTTTTTGCTTCGCCGGATGAGCCCAACCGGAGAAAGGTTTTTCTTTCGGGCGCAGGAAAATGGCAATTATATCACGCCCGAAAGTTGGTGATTTGTTGGTGGCGGCCGCGCTATGTTTTCGCTGCAGTTAGTGAACTCGCGCGCCACACCTGACAGTCGCGACCGGAAGCGCCGGGTCGACTTCCCGGTGGACCACGGTTTTTGGCGTGTAACAATACTAATGTGGCAAAAAAAATTATGGGGATTTTGCTCGAAAAATCTTATTCATCTAACTCTACATTTATTCAATCACCATTTATTCTAATTTTCGGAATGGTCCGAAATGTCCTTTTTTGGAATGACTTTTTCAACACATTCTTCGTTTCGGCTCCAATCGGAACTATTGACTGTGAAAGGTGCCCCCGGATCAGTCTCTTAAGTTTGGCGAATATTCAAAAGTTACGAGGACGATTCAAAAAAAACATCACGAGAAAGTTGAACCAAGAATTGTCTCTCCATAAATCCACCTTGGAACCGTTTCCGTAATTTTTTGGCCACAGCAGTAGGTAGTGGCAACCACTGCCCATGGCTGTTGGCTAAATGAAAGTTTGAAAAATAAAGCAATTAAAGGAGTATTAAAGGGAGCAATTGAAGGATTCGCTTAGCAGTCCCTGCGAAAGTCCAAAAAGATATAAGCCACGACCGTTAACTTCAAATCACGGGTGTTTTGTTTGACTATCGATCGGTTGATCATCATTTGATCGCCTTTATCCAAAAAGGAATAGTTGACTGGTTTAGCTGATATTCTGAAGGAATAGCTTCAATAATTATGGACATAGGCTTTGGCGCCAATCATAAGACAGATTTCAATAAATGGCGACGACCGGGATGACTTAACGAACGAACTGTCAGGATCTCGGTATTCAGTCCCTTTCCATACTCATCTAAATCCATCAAAATGGTCGGCAAAGTGTGTGCCATTCAGCGTCGGTCGGTGATAGTTATTAATGTGATTAAACTTTTATGACGTATCCTTTCTCTCCGTTGCCTGAGCAGCCGGTGGCCGGGTGTAGCCCTGCGCAAACAAAGGGAAAGGGAGTTCAGAGTCCGGGGACTGCCCAGCCGAGAGAATAGTTAGTTTGGCTCGAAATAAAACCATTTCCGCGACCATGCGCCGCGACTACCAGGGCCGAGCCGTTCCCTAATTAGTGTCGGCCGCATATGAGGCGGCCACAGGGCGAGACAGAGCGCCAGCAAGAGCCGGGTCAAGGAAATGCGTTTCGCTGCGCGAAAGAGAGCGAGCAGCTGCGGTCAACCGGAAGTTAGTTTTATGCCATCCTAACCAACCCGAGAGCCGGCCAGCCACCCCGGGTTGGGTTGTCACTGTGTGCGTGTGCATGTGTGTGTGCTCTATGTACACCCCGATTGGACACGCACGCACGCACGACACATTGCTCATGGCGGTCTCTCTGTCCGCCGATCGATTGATTGATTTTCAAAGTTTCTCCCGGCCCATAGTCGTCCCGGTCCCGGTCACGCCAGCCAAGCATTAAATGGCGGCGGCGATATGATTTGTCTACGGCTGGCTCCCCGTGTGCGTGCCTGTGTGTGCATTTATGTATCGTTCCGTGTGGGTGTATGTGTGGGGCAGGGAGTTAGGTTAGCCGGATTGCCTAACAAACGCACCGCTTCGCTCGGTGAAGAAACCCCAAGAAAGCGAAGAAGGCACTCCGCTCCGGTTAAACGGGGGGTCACAATTGTGAGTTTTCAATTCCGTAACGTACGCTGGAGATTTAAAACAAATTGATTTAGTCACTACTACGACGACGACGTGTCTCCTCAAACTTTACTCTAATTGGTGATTTGTATTTGGTTTGGATTTGCCCACCGACCGATTTTCGTAATGTTTTCTGCTTCACCAACCGCGGACCGCGGGGTGGCATGCAAATGCTAGGAGACGGTGAACGGTTCGCGCGAAAGTCACCACGGGTCACCACCATCAGCCACGAACCGCGAACCGTTGACTTTCGTTTTCGTTTCATTATTTAACCGCTGGCGTGGCCGAGCCCGTGGTGCTCAAGAAAAATCGTTTCAACATCTCTCACTACGGCCCAGCCAGCCACCAGCAGCCCAATTTGGTTACCGAAGCGGTCACTTAACCGACGGCGCCTTCCGATTGCCAAATCGCGCGAGACGATTAAGCTGAGGTGAAATCGGCGACGGCGCGATGTGTGTGCGGTGGAGAGCCCGCGAAACTGTGGACGACGAGCAGACGGACTGCCCGTCAGTGGCTTAATTGCTGGCCGACGAGGAGGGCTCCCCTCGGAGAGTACCGCGCCCGGAACCTTCAGCTGTCGTTAGAAGCTGTTGACACTTTTTGTGGCGCTCCCGATGCGCGCTACTCATCTTGGCACCGTTTTATCTTGGTGCCGTCGTCGTTGTTTGGCGAGCGTTATATTGCGCCGCTTCAAGACGACGGTGGTGTTTCACACCTTGGCTCGACGTGCGCTGGTCGAGCGAAACGAACTGGAATGTGGCGTAAGCAAGCAGCACGGCAACGACGGTGGCTGCCAAAAACGTCGTAGCGCCGTGACGTCGTCGCGGTCACCGTCTTTCGTTCGGTCGTACCTTCGAAATTAACCCCCCCGAAGAAAAAAATGAAGATCATAAACGTATCGCCGCCGCCGCCACCGCAATCGATGTCGGGCGGTCGGGTGAGGCACCTGCCACATACGCAGACGATTCGGACGGTCAGCCATGGGTTTCCATTCCGTTTCTTAATCGTTTATCAACAATTATCGGAACAAACACGGGCGCGAAGGTCAAGCAACACATTTTATTTTTGATTTTGATAAAAATAAATCAAACCAAGCGGCCAGCGACAATCGAAATGGGTGACAGTGCGCACTCTCCGGTGCAGCGCACCCGCCGCAGGGAGCTCCGCGGGGCCAGCGGCAGGCACTGGGCAGGCGTATTGCGTAAGCGACCGGCGTTCGGTGCGGCTCTGGTCCAGGCTGTTCAATAAGTTTTGGGTTTAACTCTTTCACTTCTGAAACTCTTCATATGAACTTAGGGGAAGTTTCATTTAAATCGGTCACTTCACTCGATGTTTACAATGGAAAAACTCAAGCATCGTGCAGTAATTGAGTTTTCATTTTTAAAAGGTTTAAAGGTTTAAAGGTTCATTTTTAAAAGATTAATCGCAAAGGAAACTTATGAACGAATGTTGAAAGTATTGAAGGACTTTTCGCTTTCAATTAGTACTGAAGCAAAATGGGTTGCTGAAATGAAACGTGGTCTTGGCCTTGAAGACGATCCTCGTCAAGGACGTCCAAAAGAGCAACAAAACCTGAAAACATTGCCAAAATACAGGATATTGTATTGGAAAATCGTGACAGAAAGAGCTGACAATGGAACAAAAACGTATTCGAATGCAACTTTCTGGGCAACATTTGGAGCGTTTTCAAAAGGATAAAGGATATAAAATGAAGTTGTGCGTTGAGTCATCACTAGGGTCTATCACCATGATACTGACCATGATTCAAACGAGAGGCTAACTAGTGTTGTGAACCTGGTTCTTCGGTTCCGAAACGAGTTTGTGTCCAGAAATCGGCCAAGAAGGGGTTAGCCTCAGTTTTCTTGCGTTGCCAGCGGAATTTTGCTTACGGATTACAATAAATTCTGAATATTATTGTAACCTTTTAGACCAACTAAAGAGCAAAATTCATGAAAAAAGACAATAAACAAGAGCATTTTGAAAATGGCTAAAATCCATGAATTAAAGTTTGAATCGATGGAGTATCCACCGTATTTAACAGATTTCGCCCCTACGAACTTCCATCTATTTCAAGACCCAAAATAGTTCGTGGCTGGAAGGCGTTTTTAATCATAAAGGTCATAACAGATGTGGAAGCGATTTTTGGAAGCCCTCAGAGGCTCTCACTTCAGAGAGAGAGAATTCATAAATTGTAATCTCGTTTCTGACAAGGCGTTCAGGGAGACGGAAGCTCGAAACCTATTGAACAACCCAGTGGTAAAATCCGGCCACCGTCCCGACTACGATTTCGAGTGCAGCAAACTGATTAGATAAAGGCGTCCGACAGCGACAGCGATCCACCGTCGCCGTCGGGTCTTCTTCGCGGCGTTGTGCGTCGCAAGTGTCCCTCTCCGGCGGCGAGGTGAGGTACTCGGCGGGCGACGGCGGGTAAATTCCAGTGCAGCGGACCACAGACCGCAAAATAACACGCTCCTTGATAAAGCATCTTATCGTTTTTCGGCTAGTCGCGCCCGGGAACGGGTTGCGTGAGCGTGCTAGGGATCGTCGAGGATCGCGAAACGCGATCCATCGGTGGTGTAGTGGCGCACAGGGAAGACGCGCGCGTAAGTGATTTATCATTCCGATGACCCCATCATCATCCGGTGACCCGATGCGCAGGGGGCGATGGGTTGGGCACGTGCCACATCGCCGCCCCCGAACGCGAACAAGATAAACGGGGACCGACCCGCACCGGGGTCGCGATTCGCGTGTGACCCTTTCGGCGCGCCGCCTAATAAACGCCACCATTTTTTGGGTTTGTTGTGACAGGCGAGTTGCAAACAAATCGCGCCCGCACACACTCACAGGCGGCACTCACCGAAGTCGTGCTAATCCGCGCTCGATGTCGCAATTCGCGAGTTCCCTTCGGGTGCGTGTTGGTGAAGCTGCACGGCGAGGGATCTTGCGCCCCGAGAGCACACGTTTATGGATTTTTATTTACCGACCGACCGACTGACGACACACTGCGCCGCTTCTTGGCTGCTTGGCTTGGCTGCCGATCGTTAGCGAACCGTCGCGAGGCTGTTTTCTTTTTTGCGTTTCACTGCCTTTACGGGCGAGGACGGGGCATTATCATCGCGATCATCAGCCGCCTCTGTGGTCCGTGATTTCTCAGGCTGGCTCTCGCTCTCTCTCTCGCTCACTCGCGGTCCTTTGCGCGCTCGGTTGCGCCCGGTGCGCCCGTTGCGCTCTCGCCGTGTGCGCTTGGGGTTTGGTTTAATTTTACCCTTTCGTTGTGCAAAATATTCATCCATATCGACGCCCCACACATACACATACGCCGGCCAGACCCGGTCGACTGTCTGGCGCTCGGGCGAGGACTGCATTTCGTTTGTTGCGTTGCCGTCGCGCCGCACGGTGCTGTGGTGACCATTAAATGCAGTTTTGCATTGCGTTTTCGTGGCGCTCCTCGCCACATCTTCTTGTTCGCGCTGCCCGCGCTGGCTTCTTTGGCTTCGTTTTCGCCGTCGTAATCCTTTATTTTGCCCGCGTACGACCCGCGAGTGCGCCAAGCGTCGACCTCGACGCCCTCGAGCACAGCGGCATTGGCAGAAGCCGGATTGCTGGTGATGATACGATGCAACAATGAGAAGGCAAATTATTTCGCCTCTGTGAGATCGGCGCACATCGGCGCTCCGTACCTTGCTGTCCATCCAACCGTCCGTCTCGTGTCTAGCAGAGCGCGTAAATACTTTTTATAAGCATTATCTCGATGCGATTTTTGGACTTCCCCAAATTTTGTGGGAATCAGTGAATGAACCAGCCGTTGGTGAATTACTTCCGTTGCCCGACGGTCGGACGGTGCCATTAAACCGATAGCGCTGATGAGGTCATTGCGTTCGCCTCCCCGGACAAGACCTGATCCTGATCGGGCAGCAGCGGCTCGCGTCCTTCACGGGGGTCCACTCGCCACTTGACGCGATCCGCCCGCCGAAGATCGAAGGAGGGCTTGTTTTTTGTTGTTGTGTGCGCGGTTCCCCATTTCCAGTTCCCGGCAGTCGCAGTTGGGCATTATTTTTATGCTTATTAATACACATATCACCCCAACGATGCCCGATCGAATCGTTCACCCCTCTCTCTTTCTGGTTCGTGTTCGTTCGAAGACGCGCGCCAGCAGTGACCCCGGGCGGGGGAAATAAAGTCGGCAAAAAGGAATCGGCATCGGCCCGAACGCGAGAAACGCAAAATAATGATAACAACAATAAACGCACACGACAAGACGACGGCGGCGGAGAGTGGAGAAGAGAAGTGCACACAGTACAGACCTCATCGAAACGGATCGGAAACGGAATGCGCTGTGCAGCGAGCGCGAAGGCGACTCCGAAACGCGGCGCGTCATCGCGTCGCTGCGCGCGTATATTTTGCATCATTTAACGGGCGCAGGAAGGAGCGCGGCTTGTCGATGATCCGCCCGAAGAAGAACACCCTCTCCCGGGCGCGCGGCAATAAAACATCGCGGGGCCGATCGGCCGCCGTCGGAATGTTCATAAATTAACTTGCGCAAAATGAGTACGTGCGCGTCTGAGTCTGCTGCTGCTGCTGCTGCTGCTGCGTAAGGAGCGCGCCGTGCGGCATGCGTTTTTATGCTACTCTTGGGGCCCAAAAGTGGGGTTGTGTTTGCGGGTGCCTCACAGCGATCGACGGTAATGATCGATATTTTATTGAGATGCTTTTCGCCCAGGGACACTGCGACGGCACTCGCGCTGCGTACGAAAATGAAGAAACAAATCTGCGCCACAAACCGAGTCATGATTCGATTATGGAGGAACCTCTCTGCGGGGTCCTCCCCGGGAAAGCATAAATTTATAACTCAAAACCCACGACGGACCCATGCGGAGAGGGATTAATTTTGGTGTGTCCGGGTTACAGTCAACTCCGGACCAACAATTCAATTATTAGTCGATCCTATGGCCATTGTTTGCTTCCGACAGACATCATAGGATGGATTTTATCACCTGGGCAATCCCCGCCGGGGGATTATGATACCCCTAAACACGGGGTATTATTCACCGCCGGACAGCGGATTTTTATGATCCTGCTTCGATCGCGACCTGGCAGCTTCAGCGCAGCCCTTAGAACGGGATCCGCTTCGCGCATGACCCGAGGTAACCTCTCGAGTGCAGTTGCATTTGCTTACTGTAACCTCCCTCTCTGCGCCGACTCCGAAAACCCCGTCCAGGTGTCGGTGGCCCACGGCGCACGGAAGGACGCTTTTATGGACGCTCGATAAATGCGATCCGAGCTTTTAATTGGTCGCAATGGTCTCCACGTCTCCGTCCGGAGGGTACGGCTGGTGTCGAAGGGGACTCGAACGGGCAAAACAACGGCGACGAGTGACTTGCGCACCTCTTATCGCGTATTTTTCTTCACTCGGTCCAGGGTCGATCGATCGGAGTCGATTGCGCTCCGTGTATTCGTGAAGGTCCGCGCAGCGCAGCGCAGTGAGCGAGACTCGATCGTACCTCATAGAAGGACCCGATGTGCCGCCCGGGACCTGCCCCTCTTAGCGCCTCGGTTTGCAAACATCGCGAGATTTTTACTGTCCTAGACCTAGCGTGTGTTGTCTGTGGCGGCGGCGGCCGCGGCGACGAGTGACTCAAGTGGCGAGCCCTGCCCTGCCCTTCCGGGGTTCCAACCGCGACTCGCTCTGGGTGCGCTAGGGGGTGGCCTTTAACTACTTGACCGCCGCCACCGCCGCCGACAGTAGACAGCAGATCGCCCTTCGGACGACCAAACTTGGGGAGACCACGTTCTCGAGGCGCCCGACGCAGATTTCGATTCGTTCGTTTGTTTGGTTTTACAGAACACTTCTGCACAGTTCTCTCATTATGTTTGAACTAGATTTTCCGGGCTCGGTCGTCGGTCATAATAATTGTGAGCCATCGCGGCCACATTGATTATCGAGGCGGGCCGATCGCGGATTCCAATTTAATCACGAAGCGGCTCATTAAAACTGATTGCGCGCGCAGTGGTGGTGAAGTGGCCGCCGGTTGTTAGACCCGCTCCTCAGTTTGTGGGTTGTTTGTTTTTCCTGTGTCCCTTTAGTCTGCAATTAATCTTGGTCGGCAGCATAATTGACTCACCAACCGGAGGGCTCCATATTGACCTTTTTTACATTCTTCAAATTCTAACATCCGGTCGCGGCGGCGGCTCTCTTATTAATTATGGTTTCACACAGCACGAAAACAGGACATTTTGTCGGACGGAAGGACCCCCTTCAAAAGCACGAATCGATGGACCATTATCGGCCAAGTCTTTCCAAAAGCCTCACATACACGCGGACCGTTGTTGACCTCCAAATACTTCGTGTTCCGACACGACTCGACTGCCCACTAACGGTTTGTCCTCACGGAAGTCGTCCTTGGTGTGGATCGATTTTCATCGGGTCGCGCAAAGGCCGCATTTTTTTTTGCTCCCGCTGCTCTCGGGGTTGCGTATCGATCGAGTCCCGCCGCCCCGGGAACACTGCTTGTTGCCTGATGGGCCGGAAGTAAGAGTGTTTCGCATTATCGAACTCTATTGTTTTAGGGTGTTCCGTATTTTTTTCTCTTCGGACGTTTATCGCATCGGTTTTCATGGTATGACGGTGAAACCGGGCAAGAGCTGTCCACGCGGGGCACTTCCGGGGGCGACCGGCTGTGGTAGGTATCAAATGTCCATCGACATTCCAGACAGCGAACACAAAAACGGGCAAACTGATTATTAACGGCATAAAAGGATCAACCAAAACGCTGTGAGCGTGAGCTTGTGTTGCAACAAAACTGTTTGAAAAGTAACAGGAGATGCCATACAAAAGTCAAGTGGTGTCATTCGTTTGCATAACGAAAGGCGTTTTCGAATGAAAACACCCTGCCGCTTGAATTATGTACATAAAATGGATTGTTTGAGGTAGAAAACTTCCGAGCCGAGGAGGGATACAATGATCTGTACGAGGCTATTTTATGCGAACATAATTTGGTGGCAATGGCCCCGCAAGTAACAATACAGTAACACCGTTCACCGTTCTTACGGCCATCGATTGGCAGCTCCCGATTGCATCATAAACTGCTCGACCAGGCCCTTTAATGACGGTAGGCGGCCGTGCCATTGGAGAGAACCGACTGCTGGGGGTGGTGGCCTGTGTCACGCCTAGGTACCGGCCACTGCTCCGGCTCAACTTTCCCCCTACAATCAGGGGCGCCCCTGCACGACGACCGCGCGGTAGTGACTCCGAGGCCGAACTCCATTAATCGATCATAAAGCGCCGCGCCGATACCGATGACCACCCCGACATTCCGACGACGCCGGCGACACTTCGGGGCATGGCGGAAGGGGGCACCACGTCTTCCCGTTGGCCGGGGGTTTTGGGTTGCACTTTCCAACTCTGCTCTGCTCCACATGTCCCAAGGGCCGACCGACCCGAACGGCGGAACGCAAACGAAACGACACAACGGGCGGCGATCGAAGCGGAGTGAGTAAAAGAAAGGAAGCTTCCTGCTGGCCGGACTGGACCGGACCGGACCGGACACACAGCCATGCGCGAGAAAGGAGCAAGAAATATGAGAAAAAGCCCGAGAAGTACGCCGCGGCCCATCATAAAAGCTACAGCAACAGTCGCGCGCCCCGTTTGCGTAAGTGCGACCGAGAGAGAGAGAGCCACAGGGCAAGAGCCAAAGCGTAGAGTCCAATGAAGGCCATCGGTATGGAGAAGGTGAAGCCTCACAGCAGCGACGATGACGACGACGACCGGGTGGCTCTTCGCCCAAGTCCGGCCGCAAACAAACAAACAAAAATCCATCGTTCGCCGTCGTCCGCGGGGGGTGGTGCGCGCGGAGACCGGATCGGGGCGGGGAGAGGGACGACACGGCCACAGGCGGAAGTGACCGGGCCGTATGTGCCCGCTCTCGGCTGTGTATGTGTGAATGTAGTGCACGTATTGCGTCCGACATTACGACTCTACAGCTCCGAACAAAAAAGGTGTCCCATTTCGTCGCAAAATGTCGCAAACTATCCGTTTTTTTACCATTTCCTTTGATTCCTTTTTCAACTTCATTCATTCATTTTGATATGAATTCTGTGCTTTCGCCAAAAATACTCTCAAAACTGTTTCTTCAAACAAACTTTCAATCGATTTCGCCACAGCTTTAGCAGAAATTATTCGTCAAAGAGTTATGGAGTAATTGAATCTGAGGTCTGAATCTAATGAGGTAAAATTCGAGCACCATCGAACCCTTCTATAAAGTGGACTATCTAGTGATAGGATTTTATACTACCGATTGTTTGATTTTTAAAACGTCCAACTTCATTCTGGAAAATGTGAAAATTTAGTAAAAAATTTGAAGTTTACGAAATGGGACGCCTGACGCTTGCAGAAAATTGGGAAATATTAAAAACTGATTTCCAAAGTGGTGAGTCTTCCACGAAAGCTTTTAAATTTGAAAAAAGAAATTTAAAAAGCTCTTTTAAGCTCGTGCTCGTGCTCATTCAACGTCGTGCAAGAGAAGCCAATGCATCCACAACTGATTGAGTGACTTTTTGGTGCGGATACAGCGACAGCGACAATCGATAATTTGTGCCCTGATTTTCGGATTGCAAACGATAGATGAACGTCTTCCATATGGTCTTAACATTGTTTAATTGAAACTGAATCGAATCTAAATTCGTAGTTCTATGGCAATATGTTCCGATTGCAGTTTCATTCTCCAACATCTGTTAAGTAAACTACTCTTGCTTGCGGCTAAGCTACTAAAGTGAGCTACTCTCCAACCAATCTTTGTACGCAAATCGTCAAACGAGCGTTGAAAGTGAGCTACTGAGCTACAACAGAACACTTACGTTTAAGGGATAAACATATGCATTAAAGGTGTCTAATGGAACATAGTGCGGCTCCGTTTGCGCACGCCACTGTTATCGCGGGGACTGTCTCGGCGCGTACTGTTGTGAGGCCGTGTAGCCAGCGAAATTGTGACTTTTCGCCGTTTGCTTCACTTTATTCAAAAGCGCGAACAAGATTCTGTCGTTCCCCTGGGGGGTGGCAAAGCTCGGCCTCGGAGCTCCCCCATGCAACCCCCCTTCAACACCACCACCACCACCACCCGCAGTGTGACGTAAGGAAATTCATGTGAATGGTGAGCGGTCGCCCTCCGTCGTCCGGTTGACGACGACGACGACGTGCGATGGGCAAAGCAAATCATTCGCCCTCGATTCGCCACTTGGCGTCTCTTTCTTTCTCATTAGTGCCGCCCCACACAGTTGCCCTAGCCTCGTGCCACCCCACCGTCATCGTCGTTGTCGTCGTAGTCGTCGTCAGCACATTCCGTTTGTTTCACGAACGCAACGGCGCAGCCCAACGTTTTATCGTCGCGGTGGCGCGCGGCGATGCTCTCGCGCTCGACGCGGGGCCGTCCATTGTCGCGTTTGCCCGCCTGCGTCCAACCGTCCCACCTGCGGGAGGCCCACCCCGCGCGATAACCCCGCTTTAACGACGACGACGGGACCTACGACGATGGGGTTGGGTGGCTCTCGTTTTTCCATATCGCGTCGCCTCCATTGGGTCGCTGGTTTTATTATTGTTATTACTACCACCACTACTACTACTACTACTACTACTTCTGCCGCCGCCACCGCCGGGTGGTGCCACCTGCACCACTTCCTCCCTGGCGCTCGCGCACCGGGTCTGCGTTCCGTTTGCGCGCGCCATCATTCGAAAAGCTTCGAACTCTTCGTTCACCTTTAAGAGTGCCGCTGGCTGGCATTTTCCCGCTGTCTGCGTGTATGTGTGCGATGGAAGCTTTATGTTTCATTTCTTACCCTTCTTCTCGGCCTTTTGGTGCCGTTCTTTGCGGCCTCGCTCACAGCTCACAGCAGCAGCAGCATAAAGCAGCAAGACCGTGGCCCGAAGCGACGGTGAGCGAGATTGGAACTGCTGTGTCCCCACCAGCCCAGGAGGGGACGGTGTCGCCAAGACACACTGCCCTGGTGTATGTGCGCGTGCACACAAATTGAATATCACAGTGTGCCTCGGTCGGAGGAAAATGGGAAAATGAGTTCAGTTCGGTTCGTTCGGAAAAAAGCTCGCCGGGGGCCGACCTGATGACCGGTGTCGGGACTCCCGGAGCTTATTGGTTGGCCCCTCATTTGCCCGGGCAGTTAGAACGCGTTTTCCATCAGAGCGGCCTCTGACGAAAAATTTCCCCATTAAAGTATTTCTGTTTAATTTAATTACTTTATTTTAATTATTATCCCTGAAGTCGATCCATTCTTTTTTGGTGTTGGGTACTGCTGAAGACAATTACGTTTGTGGGAAACGATAGCCACCGGTGGCTTGCATGCCGATTTTCCATCGTTTCGGATAACATTTGGACGGTTCGACGAAGTGGAATGGACCGTGCAACGTTTTGTCATTCTTCGAACCCATCAACCGGAGGATTCCGATAGAAAAGATGGATCGATACTTTTGCACTCATTCGCCCCCGAAAACGGAGTTGGCACACAAAGCTCCCAGTGGGCGAGCGAAGCACATTTCGATAGCAGCTCCACCCGGAGGAGCTTCTTCGGCCGCCACGGCTTAGTTTCGCCGCTTAGTCCGGCGAAGAAACGTCTCCAGCGAGGCGGCCAAAGCCAAACCAAACAATGGTGAAATAAATGAAAAAAACTTTGCTCATACACACCGAGTTTGAAACAAAACCGTCCCATACGAGACGACGCCATCGGTTGTGGGCTAAAACTTTCAGTGCAAAAAAGGGAAAGAAAACAATCGGAACCTTCAACATCAACACAGTGGCCCTTTTTGCTGCATAGAGAGCTGCATAGCTTCGTTGGCACAGGTCGCGCGGTCGTTTTGCTGTTTTAGGTTTTTTTTTCTTGGCCACGGCTCATTGTGTGGTTTGAAGAGCATCTTTTCGGGGTGCCCCGCTCACTCTATTCCAATAATTACTTTTCGCCTTCCCCGTCGGCAACCTTTTCTAAAATAATCCAAATTATATTGCGCAACAAAAAGGAAAATGCCACACGAGGGCAACCGAGGATGGTCTCCTGTTACTTTTGCACCTTTTTGTTACGGTGCTCATGAAATCCATGTTCCATGCGACAGATTGTGGCTCCGACCCATGACCAACCACACAAAGGCTGATACAAAAACACTCACCGGAGAGACGGTACCGAATTATGTCCGTCGATTTATTTTAATCACCACTAAACTAGTCACAACTAATACTCTATTTTCCGCCTGTTTTTTTTTTTTGGCATCCTGTTTCGTTCCAGGTACGTGGGAAAAGCAACTCCGGCCGCGGTTTCGAAAGTTTCGGTGCACCGCATCCACCTAGAGAGAGAGAGAGAGAGCGAGAGGTCATAAATCTAAGCGCCAACGGTGAACACCCCTCAGGACGGGGGGCTGGAGCCCTAAAAAACGGCCACCCGATGTGATGGTGGGTCGCATAAATCATCGGCTCATCGTCGAAAGGTTAGCAAATTATCACCCCGGCAGGGTCACATACGGGCACGCACACAATTATGACAACCATCTTGTCGGTGTGTCTCATCAGGGTTGTCCCCAGGTTTTTGCCAGGTTCGGCGCTTTTTTGGCGTTGTTAACTGCGGCCAGCAAATCACCAAATGGGACCAACGGGTCCTAAAAACAGAGTCGGCCCAGCCGGCCCATGGTGGACGGAACGTAATGAAAACGGAAACATAAACGATTGCGCCCCAGTCAGCCAGCCAGCCAGCCAGCCAGCGTGGTACATTTTCAATTAAAGTTAATAAATCGTCCCCTCGTGGTTGTTGTGTGCAGCAAATTTGTTGTCGTTGCCACGCGAACGCGGAGCTGCTAAACCTTTTCTAGCGCGGGACCCGCAGAAAAGGGCCGCCGCCGGAAATGAGATAAATTATCAAATGCCTAAAACAAATTCCGACCCTCCAGTGCGAGTGCGAGCATATCCTTCGCAGGGACGACAACGATGACGACAAATGTACGTTTTCAGTTGGCCGAACCGAATCGGAAATCAATCCCAGTTTGTTGGCATACACATATACACGCTCACAATAAAGGAGCCAAAGCGGATGCAATGCGATGATTTCTTTCCGCAAAAGGGAAGCAGCAGCCCGAAAGGGGTGTCGTCTAGCTCGCACTCGTCAGCCGCCGGAGATTGTGCAAATTGTGCGCTTATGTGCGGCGCGCGGTCCCTTGTTACGCTACCGCACGCAGGGACAACATATCTCTCTCTCTCTCGCTCTCTGTCACACAAACGGGCAAGAAATAAACAACCTCTCGGGAAGGGCCACATGCAAAATGTCAACCATCCGGGGACGATGGTGAGAGAATGGAATTATGTCCCCGAGTCCTGCGGGGTTGAAGAAGCATTAGAGTACCTCCGAAATTGAACTCCGGTCCAAAGAAAAAAAAACACAAACGGCCACCAAGTCGTAGAAGAGGGCCGTGAATCCTGGTGGACGCCAAAGCCTGGTGATTGAGTAAGGATCGGCAGAGTTTCGCCGCTGTGACGAAAGTGCGCAGGGGTTTGGAAAACCCCTTTTCCTTGGGCCGCCAACGTTGGGCGGGTGGCCCGGGATTACGGACTGAGTCCGAATCCGGTTACAACACACGTGGAGAGTGGAAACGTTTGCAGTAAATAACTGCAAATCATCCGACGCCGGCGCCCCTATCTGGCACTGCATTTCCCGGCCCCGGCCAGTTCATAATTGAAACATCGTCAACCGGACGGGGGTAGCGCTATGGTTTCTCGCTTTGCATTGGACGGACTTTCGAACGTTGGAAAATGTTTTCCGACTTGGAATTTCCAGAATTCGATTTCGAATGCGATCGGGGAAAAGGGAAGATTTTTAAAAAAATGGGACACAAAAGACCTTCGTTCAATTGAGACACTTCGGACTCTCGAACTCCGGTTCCGTTCCGTGTGAAGGAGGCGCACTTTTTTCGGAAAATCTATCGGCTCTCTCGTGGGCTCGATGGACAGTGGAGCAGAACGAATTAATTAAATAACAAATTTCCTTTAGCCAATATGCAAATATTCTCTCTCTCTCTCACACACTCTCTGAGAGATCAACTTTGAATAAACAGATAAAATTAAGCAGCTTAAGAGCGGTGATACCATAATCACCCTACGCACCGAAACCGTTGCCCAACATTCGCCACGCACTGTTTTGTACGCCGCGGCGCTTCGAACGCAGCGAGGGTTCGGGCTTCGGTTGACGCGCGACTTTCACACCGCAGCCGCCGCCACGGCCACCGTGCGTGAGTAAACAGATCGCCACGGCGCACAGCGAGACCATCATCGGCGTGTCCTTTTTCACCGTATCCTGTCCGACTCGGGATCGGTTCCGCGCGAATTACCCTCATGACGGCTCACTCCATTAGGTGGATCGTGCGACATCCTTGATTGTGCTGTCTCTTTCACTCTTCCGGGTCCGGTTCACTCAACCACTCATCGCACTGCACTCACTTCACTCACTGCTTGCTCACTGCCACTCGATGATGCCTCGTTGACGTTTGGTACGCGAAGTCAAACGGACCAGATTGACACACACAGAGAGAGAGGGTTGCTTTTGGAGGGATTTAATGATTCTATGTAAACGCGAAGGACAGCGGAACCAGCATAGGACAAACGGGAAAAATGAAACGATTCATAACGAGCGAGCGAGAGAGAGAGAGAGCGAGAGCGAGCACGCTGGGCTCACGGTTCGTCATTATGCTTTCGATTACCGTTTATGATTATGATTAAAATATTACGCGGTTCCCGCGCGGCAGCGAGCGTCGTCCCCTCGCTACCATAATTTATGCTTCGTTCATCTCCACCTCGTGCGCCGCGCCAATTATGCCAGCCACGCCACGCCAATCGATGTCCTTTTCCCACCAATCGGACCATCGGGGGCCGGATGATAAATAAAACTCGGGAAAAACAAACAGCCCAACCAGAGGACCAAACACAACACGCACACGGATTGTGTGGTGGTGTGCGAAATCTCGGCTGTCGGAGAATCGACGGCGAAACTTGATACGCATTATTCGGGGCCCCGCAGGGCTCTCTGGGCCGTGGTGTTTCAAATTTCCAGGCGCGCGCTGCACTCGAGGATTGATGCAGTAATGCGCCTCGCACGGTAGATACGGGTTGACAACGACGTGACCGAGAAGGCACATATACGAACACGCAAAAAAAAAAATTAAACAATGATAAGCAGGGGGCCCTCTTCGGGTGTGGATATCTTGACCCGCGGGCTGATGGATGGATGGTTCGGGCGTAGGGATTTTCCGGCGATGAGGGCACCCCACGCGGGCAACACCCCTTTGGTTTTTGGGAACGATTTCCGCTGGCACCGCCGTACTGTGGCCGATTGGGCCTTTTTTGTTTCGTTTTGTGTTTTTTTTTCCGTGTGGATTCGTTGTTGGGCTTCACTCTGGTGTGTTGTGAGTGCATGTTATGTGCGAAGGGATGTAAATAATGTAAAAACGCGATGATTGAAAATCCCGGGACTACGAAGATTTGGCTTTTTTCTTCTTGCTGCTTGTTGTGACCACTTATCGCGCAAGAAATGGAATGAACGACGCAAAATGCGTTTTCGGGAGGGTTTATTCTCGTTCCTCTCTGTCGATGTTTCTTCGCCGCTCGGGAAACGCTTTCGTTTGAAGTGTTCTTCGAATTTTGATCACTTTCATTTATATTTCGTTCCAGTTTGACGATTTTATTAAAATTTGTCGGTCGCAAGTAGACAGTGAATCGGCTGATTGTTTATTTGTATTTATTAGACAGGACAGATCCGTATTTAGAAGCAACTTAATGCTTTGCACTCACGTCGATGCAATTGACACGACTTCTCGGCTTCTATTTTGAATTAAAAGAATGTTTGTGATATATCCCTTTTGGGAAAAGGTTTCTCCACTAGGCCGTTGTTAATAAGCATATTTTGCCATGCTCCTTGCAGAGTTGCGCCTTACCTCTTTTGTAGTGTCACGGCCAAAGAACACCGATACATGGGCATTTTGGGAGCGTGAAAACATGGTGTGGAAACAGCGGGCGCTTCCTCCGCGTGAGACGCACAAGACGTGGCCACACGTCCGAACGATAACAACGGACAAATTCCCCACTGCCAAACGCGCCACGCAGTTCGGTTGAATGGGGAAAGTTTCGCCACCCACCACCGCCCGACGCTGGCAAACTTCTTTGCCGACGGCCGACAGGAGTTCGGGTGACAAACCCACCGCCCCTTGGTAACGACTCAACTTTTCCACGGTTCGCTATTTGCAGTGCGTATCCCCAACGCCGGAGAACGGTCAAATGATAAGAGGCAAAAAAGAACGAGGTTAAAATGATGTGTCGGCCGGGAGCTGGGCACGGGTTAAAACAGTACGAGGGACCCCCTTGCCGACGGTTGGAGAGACCGGGGGGGAAACACGAGATGCACGGCCACTTGCTCCCGATGCTCATCCGGCATCCGGTTCGTCCTCTGGTTCGTTCGACGTCCATATTTTCCCGACGGGGGTGACGTTGTGATTGGAAATCGGCCATCGGGATGGGGATGAGCGGCACACCGAAGACTTTTCATCCTTTTTTTTCCCGGTGGCACTTTGCTTCTCACTTTTTCTCTCTCTCTCTCGCTCGCTCTCGTTTCGAACTCTCGAACATACTGTCGATGGCGTACGGTGGATCTATTGTTGTGCGCTGCTTTATGTGTTTATTGATTTTGTTGTTCACCTTTTTTGCCGGTCCCGTCTCACCACCCACCGCCCACCACAGCCAGCCAGTGGCACCCCGGGAAACCCGTTGTCCCCGAATGATTCCCCGTTGTCCGCACAGACACAGTCCGGACCGGATCAGGATCCTCTGCGCCTCCTCTCTGCCCCGAGCCGCCCGTAGGAAAAATAATAACCAACCAATCCACCACCACCGGGCCAAAGCGGCAAAAAAAGGACAATTGGAATCGGAAAATTTGGGTTTGTTGTGGGCGCCGATGGATTGCGTTGACGAGCGGGGAGCAGGGGGCGAGAGGGGTTGTATGTATTTTTCCACATACCACCCCTGTCTCTGTGTCTGTGTGTACGTGTGCACGATGTTGATCCGGGGCCCGGGTCCCGAGTCCGGAAAATCGAAATCGGAAAACTTGTATGCATCCGGTACGGGCCCCTTTTTCCTCGCCGTGGGTCGCCTGCCTGGGCGAAAGAAGCCCGCGGGGTCGGATTTTCCACGGGATTCCACGTCCATTTGATGGACCATTGGATTCGGCCCAAGGAGGACCTTCGCACGGGACCGTTTTATTTTTTTTTGGTCCACCTTCCGTTGGCTTGGCTTCCGTGGAAAAGGAAATAAGTTGGGTCCCGTTTGGGTCCGGCCGTTTTTCCTTTTACTCCCCGGGGGGGGGGGGGGGGGGTTTCCCCCTTCTTCTTCTTGTTGCTCCGGGCCGGAAGATTTTCCGAGATGTATCCCTCGTTTTATGGCCACCCCTCTCGATTGTCCTTTCGACCATTTTTCACTTTCCGTTTTCACCATTTGAGGAACCAACGGGCGGGTGCGTGAGGGCGCTAATCCTCGGGCCGTGGTTCGGGACGTGCGATCCTTCAGAGAAGCGAAAAAAATGGGGCCACCGAAAGGTACGGAAAGTAGGTTCACCCCTCACGGTTGCAATAACCTGTGATTGACCGGCGGCGGCGAACGACGCTGAAGGACGGCGAAGGACGACGAACGATCCCGCTCTCGCCCCTTCTCACTGGTTTCACTGGAACCACAAACTTCCCTTCAAAAGTTGGGTCATCTTGAAAAGTAAAATATAAAATCAACTTCACTTTTTGGGTCGAAAAGAACCTTTTTCCACGTGACTTCCTTTTTCCTTGGGTGGGTGGGATGAACGATCGGCATCGCGAAAATCCGCGCCCAAGGTCATCGGGTGGCCGCAGAGAGAGGAGAAGGCTGCCCGAGCACCCGAGTTCGTTGAATCCTTTTGGAGTCCACCAGGAGAAGACTCCTGTGACAGTGAGAGAGAGTGGGTGCTTATAAGGTCCTGTGAAGCCATTTAATAATAAGCTAGCCAAATGACCCCGGCTCCCACCACGGCATTAATGAGCCGCCCACACACAGAGGGCCTCGGGTGTCACGGTGTATCCTCGCCAACGCTGGCCCGTTTTCGGTTTCTAATTTTCGTTCGATGATCTTTCGCCATCCTCGATTACACGGGGCGAGTCCTCGTGGCGGGCAAGAGATTTTATGCTCCTTTCTGCGCCAAGCAGAGAAAAAAACGGTTCAATCTTATCTTGAAACCTCCCACCCGTAAGCCCCGGCCCGTCGCTCGCTATGGCTCATTTATGGCTCGTCCTACGCCGCCCGGTGATCTGCTCCGCTGGCTTTACAATGTCCTGCCAAAGGACACCACCACCGGGTGAAGGCGGAGCGACAGGCGGCACTGTCAGCGTTGTACCGCCGCGCGCGCTGCTTTACATATTTACCCCAAAAAGGACGACAACTGAATCCGTCTCTGACCTTTCTACCCTTCTCTCTGTGCGGTGGCTGGAACTCCGACCACCCGCTCCGGCTTCTGTAGCGTCTCGCCGCCGATACTTCATTTAGTGCTGCGTCTCCCGCAGCTTCCAGCGGGCAGAGCAGCAGAGCAAAGGCGCCCACAGCACGGTCCCGAAACACAGAAGTTTGCCCATCGTGTTCGCCGGCGCCGAAGCCTCCTTCTATCGCCTTCCTTTTCTGTCCCCGCGCGAGCTCCGTCACGCTCACGCTCACGGTGGGCGCATAAAGGACGAGCAAAAAGAAGCACACAAGTGGAGTGGCAACACCGACGACGATGGGGCGTTGGAAGAGGCGTCAAGCTTTGGTTGCTGGAGTCCTTGTTCTTCTTTTTGGAGCTCCATTGCGTTTCTTCTTCTTCATCCCCACCCCATCCCCGGGGGAGGGTTTTGGGTCGAGCGCCGAGCTGCTCGATTTCTTCGTCGAAGAGCCTCATTCTCGTCCTCTTCATTTGACTCCCCGTCGATCCCCGCTTCTCTGCGCGGCGCCCCCAACCCGGGTTTGCGTCAGGGTGGACCGACAGGATAACTAATCCTGCCACCGACCGTGGACCGGGTCGGTCCACAGTGGGTGGGACGTCACGTTTAATGGCCACGTCCTTTTTGATGGGGTTTAGTTTCTTTTGCCAAAACCCGAGCTCGGCATCGCATTCGCAAACGTAAACTCCTAGCGGTCTCCTGGGAGGGCCTTCGAAGCTGAGGTTCTTGTCCCGTTTGCCAAAATTACAGCAAAATTTTGTTATAAAAGCAAACATTTAATATGTGAAAAATGTTTTTAAAATTACATAAATTTCACTTCATCAAATGCTATTTGAGATCAAACCATATAGCACGAGGAAAGCACGAGGATTGCAGCACCGTGTTTGTCGTTTAATTTGTCGGGGGTCTGTCAAAAGGTCACAGGACCTTGTCAGCGGTCTTGTTTGTGTTCAAACCGACATCGAAAGTGAAACGATTCTATCGACACTTTCCTTGAATTGACGTTTCCGTGAGTGAGACAAGGCATGTGAGAGAAACATCTCACCAATCAAGGAACGCGTCTCACTTCGTTCTCACCATCCGGCCGTAGTGAGCCCGTTTGGTATTCCATCAACCCGTTGTTATTTGTTATTGAATTATCATTTAAAAAATCAAACAAATTATTTTAAACAACATTTCAGTTTGGTTTGATTTGCCAAACTAAATTGTACTTTCAATATTACTACCAATTTTAAATTGAATAATTTAATGAAGAAATCATGTTCAACGCGGCGTAACATTTGGCCCACTGTGTTCGCGGTGCAGGATCCGAACCAGTCCCGCAACCAGCCTGCTGGCTGGCTACCGACGGCGCCACCGGAGAAGGCAGTTCCCAAGGACTCGCCGCTCTTCCCGTTCGTCCTGGCCCAGCCGATCCATCCAGCCCATCAACGCTCAACGCCCGACACGAAACACGAAATGCTCTTTTCCGATGCCATCCGCCCGAGGCCGCTTCCGGTCGGCCGTCCCGTCTGCCCGTCCGCCCGTTCGCCGTGGGCCGTGTGCGTTCGAAGCTCATAAATATGTATGCAGGAAAAGTATTTATAACACATATTTTCACATTTCGACCGCAACTAAGGCAACTAAGGGCCGACGGCCGGATGGGATGACAAACTAACCCGACTGTGTGCGGGAGAGAGAGAGAGAGAGAGCCTGTTGGCTGGTTGAGTCCTGAAACCGCATTTTCACAAAATTCACTCGCCCTGTGTCGCCAACCAGCCAGCAGCCTGGCCCAGCCGACGGCAGTGGCGTCCTTTTTCTCGTTCCACATCCTGCCGCTCTCGCTCTCTCTCTCTCTCCGCGGGCACTCCGAGTGCTCTTCCTCACGCGTACCGGAAGCCATCACAGGATCATCTCCGAGCGAAACCGTTTTCTCCGGGCCCGACCCGACCCGGTCCCGGCTTTTCGGCCAAACTCTTCATCTTCCTCCCGACCGTGGCCCCACCCCCGCACTCGGTACCACCGACCCCGCCATCGTTCCGCCATTCTTTTCGGTCGTTGCTACCCACCGCTAACTTTCATCGTCGTTTTCCACCTTCACCGGGTTGACGGGGGCGCAGGAAGCGCGTGGGTGGCTTGTGGGGGTGGGAGGGGGTTGGAAAAACTTTTGCAGAAGCCGAACGACAGCCAGCCGCCTCCAAACCGTTGTCGGGAAGGCGAAGGAAAGTGGCACGGGGGGATAAGGCGCAAACAAATAACTGTTCTCTTATTTTCCTTCCACTCTCTCTCTCTCGCTCTCTGTCGCTCTCGCTCGCTTTCTTTCTCTGCCTCTCGCTCTCTCTCTCTCCCGGTCTATGTATCGTATTCCTGCGCCTTCCCGTACTCGGCCCACGTTCGCTGGTTCTTCGTCGGGTGTCGCGCAGTGTGAAAGTTGCCACCGTCCGTCGGGTGGGTGGTGGTGCCTCCCCCTGCACCCACCGCCGGGGGGGTGGAACACCCGGTGGCTCGGTGAAGTTTAACGTCTTGGCGGCGGTTGCAGTTTCGCTTCTCAGTCGTCGTCTCGCGGGCGGCCACTTTCTTATGCTGATTCTTCTTCTTGCTCTCCCGCTCACTTGGAAAGGTGCGGAGGCGTTCAGAGGGCGACCGGGCGCGGGCGGTTCCATCGAAGAATCTCGGTGGGGCGGCCACGACGTTGTTTCGCAGAAGGTTGTGGCCCGCTTTTCTCGACCTTTTTTGCTTTGCTTTTCCTTCTTTCCCGCTCTCTTTCTCTCTCTCCTGGTCGTGCAGTGCCACCCAACCCCCGAGGGGATCGGAGGGGGCGGCCAAGGATCTCGGGGAGAAATAATTTGCAACTTATGCCGTGCGGGATGGCACGGGAACGGCGAGTGACGGTAGACGAGTTTTGGGTAGCAAAAGGACAATGTCGACCGACGGTGGTTGCGTGTCAGTTGCGTGCATGTGTGTGTCTGTGTTCGGTGGCCACGGTTTGGATATAAACGAAGAAAGCACTGTGTGCCTGTGGCTGTGTACGTGCCTGGTGAGGAAGTTATTTCAATCCCTCAACTCCAACCATCGCTCCTCACTTGGCTCACGCCGTCTGATGTTATTTTGTGCAATTTTCTTCGGCCCTTCGCCAGTGGCCAGTGGCTTCTGGACGTCGGTGGACAGCTCGTTGACACAAACACGCACACAGCCAGCGCGCAAGGGATGAAATATGAAACTTTTAGTAACGACTCCTACGTCGGCCACTGAGGCTAGAAGTTGTTGGGTGGCCCGCGCAAAGTATGCAAAACTGCAGGATAAATGCAAATCGCGTCGCAAAGGGCGTTCGGTCCGGTGGTGGGTGGCCCCGACCCACACTCGGCCGTCCCACCGCGGGAACTCAGTTGCAGTAGATAGTTTTTCCCCCTACAGGAAAATGCGACTGTCTCACCGAAAGGAGAGTGGCAGTGTGCGGACAATTGTTGTCGCTTGGTGGTGTAATATTAGTTTTGCACACAGACCCCGGGGTCCAGCAGGGTGTTTGAGCTATTTTGCGCGTCACGCGATCTGATCGCTACTTACTTGAAGAAGAAAGGGGCCAAGGATTGCCGCGGGGGTAAAAGTTTCTGCCCTTCGGTAGCCAAGAAGCCACCGGTAGCAGCCGGCCACAAGAATGACATCAAAGGAATCAAATTACGTTACACCATGGCACGGACCCTTTACGAAGAGGTCAAAGGGCAGGAGCGCCAAAAGGAGTTGGCTTGGCTTTGGCCCGGCCAGGCATTCACTCAACAACAACCCGAACAAACAAAACCACCGAACGAATAGAGATTAGGCGCATTGCTTCAAGCCCATTGTGAATTTACAAAGCGTTCTTACAATTTTATTGGTTTATTGGTTGAATTGTTTATTTAGTATTTCCCTTTAATCAGCTAATTAATCGGACTATTAGGAGCAGTCAATGTAAGGCCGATTAGAGTGACATTATCAACAGTTAATCCCACCGAACCTAACGGTCCCTCTAATTCAAAAATTCCAATACTAATGCCTAATACTTAATGTAGTCATCGGCTATTAAATTCTCCAACATAATCGTTCCAACGAATCTACAACACATCATTTGATTGCATAATTTTATTGTCATATTTTTCCTCTTTTATACTAAGCTATTTACAAACTCAACTGCAGCAACTCCATCGCCACCACCGCCAACGTGGCCGTTCGGTTCGCCCCTTCGCCCGGGTTCGCCAACCGCGAGTTATAACAATTGAGTGCAATGCACTATTTGGCAACAATTGCCAGAAACTTTCATCATCAACATACCGAACCCGAAGAGAACCGCCCCAAAGCCTGGAGTCGGGCCGGACCGGACCGGGTGGGATTATTTGCTCTACTTCCACGGCTTCCAGGCGAGAGAACGGGTCGAGCGAGCGAGGTGGGCGACGCCGGCGAGACGGGTAGCACATAAAACTTGTTCCATTTCCAGTGCTCGCCCAGACCCACCCCAGACTCAAGCCGCCACGTGGCCGACCCCATGGAGGCGCCTGGTTGCTCTGGTCTCTGGCTGGAAAGGAAAAGTTTTATTTGATAAACGCCCAGTCCGTGTGCCGGGTAGCAGCAGCTCTCCCGCCAGCCAGCCGGTCAGCTCCTCACTTTATCTCGTCCGTGCGTCGGAAGTGACGACGACGATGGGTGGCAGCGCTGGCCAGCACCACACACCGTGACCGGCGCCTAAGAGAGGATCATCTCACGGACCAGTCCGCTCCGGCGTCGTTCGTTGGCTTGTTGGATAATTTTTTATTTCCCACTCGGTGGGTGGCTCAGCATAACCACCCCTCTGGAGCCGGCAGGCTTTCGGCAGTCCCGGAGAGTCCTTTGCTGCCTTCGGAGTTTTATGGCCGACAAGGAGCGCACAGCACAGCACAGCATCGAATGACTTAATCTGCGAGCGTTGCTTTATAGCTTATGTGGAGAACCGTTCGGAGTCCGTTCGGTCCGATCCGGTAACGTCCGTGGCTGTGGTTAGGACGGTCTCCGTTGGGTCGCTCTTGCTGTGTGCCTCCCTCGTTCGGTTCTTCTTCTTACCGGGCCACTTTTCAGTCGTGTTGGTTGGTCCTAAGTTAGTTCTTGGGTCTTTTAGGGGGACCCCGGACCCCGGGTGTTTGCATTTCAGATTGAACTTTCGGATTCGATCGAGACGAAACTAATATTACATTAGCAGCGCCCGGTAGCCCTGGTGGAATGTGTTACTTGGCGACGGAACAAAATCAATATCGATCAATCGATTCCGGGGAGGTTTCAAAATGGTTACCGTGGTCGTGACACGACTTTGGGAAGCTCAAATGAACTAGTAAATCGAGGCGCAGTATATTTTCTCCTCCGGTGGGTAGCAAAATTTAATTAAAACCATCAAATCATTCGTCCTCCGCTAACGAAATTAATTACCACCCCGTGCGCGGGTCCAAAAAACTTCTCTCGCTCTCTCGCGCTCTCTTTGGGTGCATCCTTCCGAGCCGGCCGCAAACTGTTAAAACTTTTCACTCCCTCGAAAGTTTCGGAAAACCCGAACCTTTCCTGAGCCTGTTCGCGGGCACCGCCGGAAAACGGAAACGGCCGGCCGGCCGGGAAATTCTTCCACAAACCATCACAACCCCGCCAACCAAATACATAAACAAAAAATCGGAGCGGCCGCGAAAAGTGCTCAACATAATCGGGAAAAACCTTTTCGCGGCTTTCCTTCTGCCCCGGCGCCCGCGTCGTACATAAGGTTGCAATAGAGAAGCTGTTGCCGGAATTTTCTTTTAATTTTTGCACGCCACGTTTGGGTAGTGGGTTGATGGTGGGGTCCGGTGCAGAAACCGCGTGATTGAAGGAAATCCGAGACCTAATTTAAAAGTTTTCGCTCCCTCACGCTCTCTCTCTCTCTCGCTTTGAGCGGTTTGCGTTGGCCGAAGGTGTAAAGGACTGGAAACCCTGCGAAGACGGCTCCCGCCCGTGACGGGATCTTCGAAGGGTTCCCATCGTTTTTTTCTTTCGAAATGATTATGAAACAAAAAAATACCAACAAAACCCCCTCGAGATGGGTAAAATATTGGCGTCCTTTCGTGAAACATCACTCAAGTACTCCGCTTCGTTTGACGGTGGTTATTGTCGTTTTTGCGGGTCCTTGCTTGATCCAAATACGACGTCAGCATGCTAAAACAAATACAACCATTTCAAATCGTTTTAGAAAACATTCCAGTCACTCACTTAAATTTATAATATTACCGACCTGCCAAAATATCGAATTTGAGAGAGACTGATTCCTTTAACGGTCAACGGCAGGTCACGTTTAACGCAAAAGAAACCTTACGTGGCTTGATAAGTTGTACAACTTTTGGGGCACGTTTTTGGGATTAACACTGCGCCGTTACTGTTTGAAAATAGAAACAGATTGCTTTAATTAAATTTAAATTAAAACGTTAAAAATATTTTACAATTAAAATGCATTTTCACAAAGCATTCTCAACCTGAAGGCCATTGCAATGGCCATTGGTGGTGGCCATGTGTGATTATATGCGAGATCGTTCCCAAAATTGCCTTTGCCATAAGTGGAACAGAGTCTTCTTTTATGTATTGTCCTTATGTGTGTGCCCGCCCAACATTTCGGTGTTAATTTCCCGAACGCCAACGTGGCCAAAGGACCACCGGTGGCCGGCTGCTCCGGAATATGTTCCACTTTCTGACAAGCATTTTTTTTTCCGTCGACCCGAACACATTTGACATGCATGGAAGCGAACCGGGAAGAAGAACAACAGGACAGCACACACATACACTCCGAATCCGGCTCCGGTTGGCGGTAACTTATTAGACTACTTTTCTGTCCGAAGGTTCGGGCCCTTTTTTGTCGTCCGCGGGGATCGGGGAGCATTTTTCACACAAACCCGAGGCACGTGTTCCACACTCACGAGAACCTCACGTTCCCCGCCGGGCACGGCGAGGGGGGAGAGGCGAGACACAACCCGAAATGTAGCTATCAGATAAATTAAAATTAATATTTTATAAGAAAACCACCGCCACCGGTCGACGGGCGGTGGACGGGGCCGTGTGAATGCAACACGCTAGAGGAGAAGAACGGGAAAAAAGGGACACAGCTTTGGTCCCTTTTTTTTTGCTGTTGCTGGACCCTTGCTTCGACCGGTGGCGGTGGTAGCGGCAAGTGTCCAACTTTCTTTCGACCCATGGTCATTCGATATCTGGCCGCTTTTTTTGCCTCTCCGACTCTGTCTCTCTCTCTCTCTCTGTCTCTCGGCATCGCTTTCTGTCCTCTACACGGACACACGGACCGAAAGAGACCCCTCCGTTTGCGCTTGTGGTTGTATAACCTTTTTTTGCGTCCCATTTCGATCCAAACCTCCTCGCGAGCGGACCCAAGGCGGACTTAATTCCCTCTCGACGACATCGGGGGCCCATGAGAAGGACGAAGCGCCTCTCGGACTCGGCCGCTGCACCACCTTTCTGGCTATGGCCGGCCTGAAATCTGCCCCGAAGCAGCAGTGAGAAAATGGACGACAGCTTTACACCAGCCACCACCTTCCGCACTCGGTTAGCATTTTGTCATGCACTTCCAGCGGCCATCCGCTCGCGCGCGGCCGCCTTCGTCACATTCTTGTTATTTATTTGCCCGGCCGCGTTTTTTTTTTCCCGCCGCCGCCCTCTTCGAAGCCGGGTGGACGAACGTGGGCAACATGAGAAAAGCTTCCACATCCCACACACACCCACACACGCTCGAACGGGGTCACGAATGGCGGCGGGCGAAAGGACACCATCGGAGCGGCGGGGAGATTGTACCCTTCAACCTTTACCGGCTCTCGGTCCGTCGGTCCTTGTTGCTCGGGGATTGGATTCTTATGCCTCTGCTTCGAGGCAAAAGGACTACCGTGTGGTAGGATCTCGCCCCACCGTGCGCTCCTCTGTCCGCGACCCCCGCCCTTGCCCACAACATCAGGGCCTGGTTTTCCTTTTCGCTTTGCTTTCCGCTCGGTCACCGTGGGCCACCATGCGCCTCCATGCGTTCGTTTCGGTGGAGAGTGTGGAAAAAAACGGCAACTAAAACGAGAAGCACGAGCATCCGCGTGTATGTGTGTATGTGCCTTTGGCCACCGCCTTCGTCCTGTCAGCCAGCCCGCGCCGGGGGTTGTCTGTGTTTTTCCACATTGCGCGCGTGGAAAACGGTCGCTCGTCGCACCGTCGCGCCCTATCAGGAAGGCAAATCTTTTTATATTATTATTTTCTCCATTTATCCAGCCGCCTTGGCCGAAGGACAAGAATACGGTACGTGGGAGAGAGAGAGAAAGAGAACATGAGAGGGTGGATCGCCCTTGTTTTGTTTCGCTATTTCGCCCTCCGCAGAAAAGAATCGCGCGGTACCTTTCGTCGGCCCTGAAGAAAGGTGTTGTCATCGAGCAATCGGAATTTGATTGAGCTGATTCCCGCCGTTACTTGCCACGTGTAGCAGGCGATTGTATGGGTGTCAATAATCAGGCAAGATCAGGTAATCGCCGTAAGTGTGTGCTAATCATCCACTTTGGTGTGCAACCCCGCAATCGATGATGGCCTCTTGCTGATGCAGCCTTGGTCTTTTTCCGCCGATAATATCGCAACGCTCTTCTGAAAAGGCTGTCAAGATCAACAGCTTCACGCGATACTGGAGCTATCGCCTCCCGCCTGTCAGCGACTGTGGTAACTTTTTAATTAATAATAAGTTTTCGCTCCCTCAGCCGTCACCTTGGGGGGGGGGCGCCATCAGTCAAAACTGACTGCCGGGCCGTGAGATGTTAAGTCCTCTCAACGGCCGCCGCCCTTCCCCGCATCGAGGTTGTTGCGCTCGCGAACGTGGGAAAGTTTGAGCGAGTGTGGCTTTTGTCAGTTCGTGAAACTTCCTCGCAGGTTGCCACCGTTGCTAAGTTTCTGGCGGCATTAGTCTTGCTACTTCATTCGCGCTCGGTTCATCAGTTTCAGGAGTGGGTCCAAAGGCTTCCTCAAAACTGGCGCCTGAAAGTAGGCAATCTGCAAATCGATCCGGAGTTTTAGCGACCACCTTCCACAAGTAGTGCCGTTTCCAGTTTCCACAAAATGCAGCTCTCTTCACTAACCAATTGTTATGTTTTAATTCAAACACACTCTGGGTGCTCCGAAACTTTTCCCTCCACCTAATCGATTCTGATTTCTCCACTTTCCACGGTGGAACTTTTGGGCGCACAGAAACCTCGTTGCCACCTTTTACCGGAGCTAAACTCAAAAGTTTCATCTTCATCAACCATTTTCCGGTGGCATCGCGCCGTGTCGGGGTGGGGGAGGAGGCCCTCCGAGTGGCGCAACTCCTATCAATCCCGTGGCCGTGTGGCAATCTGTTCCGAAAAGGGCCCGCCCCACACAGCTTGCGTAACTTTTACTTGCGCACACCACACCATCTTATCTTCGGCCTCATCGTCCCCGTGTCAGGCGGTCCCATCGAGGAACCGAGCAAAGTTCGAGAACACGTCGCCGGCGTCGTCCTCCCATAAATGTCGAAACCTCTTTTAATCCTACCCGCCCGAGGGGGGGTGGCTCGAACTTCCACTCGAAGTTGTTGGCTGGCCGGGTCCCCACCGCGCGCCATCCACGAAGCGAGATGCAGCGTGAATAAATGATAATGTTTCTCGCTCGCTTCGCAGGCATTTTCCTTGGCACTGGCACAAGAAACTTTTCCCCACATACACAGCGGCAGAAACTCCGCCGTGGGTCGGTGGGACCCACGGACCGAACCGAACCATGGAGAGGACTTTCGAAGGTACACAGTTGACTGGAGAAAACAAACGCAAAACTCACACACCCACACAGAGCAGAGGGGGTGGGTGGATGGATTAAAGGATGGCCCTCCGGTGAAAGTTGAACCGTCCCGGCGCCCGGCAAACTGATGAGCATGAGCCAGCGCCGCGCCAGCAGCGGTTGCCAGTGGATGGCCTTGTTGGAAAATGTTGAAATAGTAAAATTTTCCACCCAACCACGACCGGTGGCCGAGCGAGAAAGGGAGCAATAGAGAATGAGAGCGAGAGAGAGAGAGAGAGACCCAGACACAGGATACTTCTGCCAAGTGCGCGCTGGCAAACGTGGCGCACCAGCAGCAGCAGTAATAATAATGATCAAAATAATAACAATAACAGCGAGCGGCCGGGGTGGTGGGTGGCCCCGGGGTGGGTGGAAAGCCAGTAGCAACAATCGCAATTCTCGTCCCGGTCGGTCGGTGCAGCATTCCGGCAGCACGGTGACGGCAGCGACGGCCTGCCAGTGTGAGCGAAGGATCCGCAACGTTTGAAGAGAGCCACCCGCCACCCAGCCACCCGGCTCCGGCCGGGAATGTGTTGAGGTTTTGCCGATGCTACCGTGTGGCAGTGGGCGGTAATTGTGTGGGGCCGCCTCGACGAGAACTGTGTGCTGTGGAGCTATGCTAAGAAACGCTTGAAGCTCGTCTCCTTTCCAGCCGTGGCCTGGGGTGGTGGTGATGGTGGTGAAATGAAGAAATGAATCCCGGTGATTGGGGTGGGGGTCCGGGTCTAGCTCTAGCAAGGGTGGCAGGTGGTTGAAGGAGCCCCGGGAGGTCTCAAATCGACTCAACATACGACAACGACGCCGGGCCGTAGCGTGGGAAGCCATCCGACCGGCAGGGCCGTCGGGTATGGCAAGAGAACCGGGCGAGAGAGAGAGAGAGATAAGGAAACCGCCACTCAATTCTAGGTCCCGCCGCTCCCGACAGGGGGGGTCCTGCTGCTGCTACTGCTGGTGGTGGTGTATGTGTATATAAAGTTATATAAATATGGTTTTACAGTTTTGAAAATTGTGATCCGGCGGCCCCCCGACCGGAATCGCCGGGAGTGGCAGGAAAAGGTCGCCGGTGGGCCGGAGGAGACAGACGCCAGGCTTGACTATGTGTTCGAGCGAGCGGCGAAGGGGGGCCGACGAAGCATCGAAGCAAATGTAGAGCATCGAACGAGCGAACGGTTGGAACGGTTCATTTGTACCGAGGGACATGTCATCGGGTATCGGGACGGACAGCGAGACGGTGCGCGCGAGAGAGAGAGAAGGCAGTGGGGCAGGGAGAGAGAGAGAGAGGGCGAGGGGAACAGGACACGGCAATATGCTTTGGAGTGTCAGCCAGAGCGCAGAGCATAAAAGCGCTCGTCGCACGCTACCTCCTCCGTGTATATGTGTGTGATGCGACAAGGCGAGAGAGAGAGAGAGGGAGATAGAATATAAATTGTGGATGTTTTCCCTCGGGAACTCGGGAAGCGAACCACAGCCACCGGCGCACCGCGAGGCCAGGAGTCGATGGAGGCGCCTGGTGGCCCACGGCGAGCATGTAGCGAAGGCAATGATCGTTTATCCGTTTTCATGTTTTGGCTTTTGTCGGGCGACCGTCTAGCGTCCTCGCTCCGTCCGTCGTCCGTCCGGGTCCGTGGTGATGGATCGGTTAGCATACTCGGGAACTCGACACACGCACGCACACACACACATGTGTACGTGTGCCGCGTACGATGATGATGCCACAGGAGTGTGCCGCCGTGGTGAGTGCTTTTCATTGGATTATTATATGATTTGCTGTGTGTGGCTGCAGCGCGTGCCACGCGCTATCCGCGTGACAAATTTCGAGTGTTTTGCGCATTCAAAAATGGTTCAACAATTAGCACTAGCTTACCAGTGTGGCTGTGAAGCGTCGGCTCTTGTGTGCGCCCCTTGGGGACTTTATAAAAAATGGAATTTTATTTCCAATGTAACGTTTCAATTGTTTTGTGACCCTGTTTGGGGCTGATGCAACGCCACGGCTGCGGACGATCGGTCTAAGCGGTGGAGTAGATTTCTTTAATGGGACTCGATTAAATCTAATTTTGATTGCGATATTTACTTGAAAAAACTTGCGCTTTGAAAAAATCAGTTTCTAATTAGTACCTTTTTCTCCTTTTCTTTTTCCAGGTAGGAAGCAAGAAAATAAGGTGACTACTATCCGCAGGAGGTAATTTTGAACTCTCTAGAATTAGATAACTTCGTCCAAACGATTACTGAAAGTTTTTAAGGAAATGCAATGCCGGGCATTTTCTACAACTGATTGAGAATTTGGCCGTGAAAATATGAAGTTTATAAAATAGTGGACAAACAATCACATCTTCAAATCTAACCGAACAATCTTGATCGACAAGGATGAAGCATGAAAGTTACCTTTTTTGCTGGCATTTCCTAACGCTCTTCAGCTGAGCTGGAAATTCGGTCAAACTCCGCCCGAAAAGCCCCGACATGCCGGTGGCAGTAGCAGAGAATCATTATTTTGGACCCGTTCCGTTGATTCAATTGAACCAAAAGATAAGACCGAATGATTGCTGCTCATAAACCCCGGAATACATAGGAATTAGAAGGCGCCGGCGTTGGCTCGCGACCATCTTCATCGCCATTCCGTTCCGATGATCCCATCCCATCCCCCGGTACAGTAGAAACACTTCGGTCCCCGGTCTAGGCCATTTTGCCACGTTCTGACCCGTTCCGGGAGCGGCGGCCCCCTCAAAGTCCGCTTTAGAACAATCGGTAAACCGAAACCGAAAGACAAACCTAAGGCTGTCGGGTTGTTACGTGCTCGACGATCATAAAATTCCACCAAACTGACTGACTTCGTCAGCATTCGAGAAGCACACACCGCGGGAGACGGAAGACGGGAGGGTCACGGGACGGGACGGGACGGCTCGTGGTGACGCTCGACCCGCTCGAAACCATGATGGGTCTGATGGGCCGTGCAAAAGAAGTACAACAAACAACGTTAGCGAGAGGTTCCTTCCGTGCCGTCGCGCGTCCCGAAAAAGGAACCAAAACGCCATTAATAAAATGGGAAAGAAAGCGAACCTAGCGGCCTTCGGTTCGGTTCGGGGCGGCCAAAACAACGTGCGAAGGTCTCTCTCTCTCTCTGTCTCTCTCTCTCTGTTGCTCTCTGTCGCACTCACTCCGTGAAGCGGTCCCTCTTATTACATAGTGGATCGTGAAACGACTCACTTTGCGGCCTCTCGCTCCATTGCCGGATTGAGCCGGGGGGAATCGGGGAGCGACCGGAGTCCGCCCCTCCGGGTCCGGACTCCGGACTTGCAGGGTCAATATATTTATTTATTTTTCTCGCTTCTCCACGCGAACCGTTGGCAAAAGTCCCTTTGGGGAAAGGCCAAAATGCGCCGTCCGTCCGTCGGCCTATATACAATGCCCCGCTCGGTTGGTGTTTTATGTGAGACTCAGCGGCGCGCGGGTGTGTGCGGGCAGGGAGTCAAGTAACACCCAACTAGCGGCCCTACCAGCTGTTCGGTGAAAGGAGGCCACCAGCAGCAGCAGCAGCAGCAGCGGATGGTTTGAGGCTTTTCGATCCGAGTTTTTGTTTTGTATTTTGATCTTCGTCCTTTTTGGTGCTGCGTCGGCTCATTTCGTCCTTCGGCGGACGGGGCCGGAACCGGGGTGTTATGGTCCCGTTATTCGTTTGTGGAGTGGAGTAAGTTAACGGAATGGACTTACCTTCGCTTCCATCTTCCTTTCGGTAGTGGTCAGGCTTTTTCCGCACAGGTGAAACGGATAACGAAACTCCCACAAGGGTAGTCGGCATTTTTGGAACCGGGGTGGACCGAACCGGGTTTGACCCATTCGTGGCCCCCTTCATATCAAAGCCGCCCTGTGTGTCTTCGGTCTTTGGGCTGGGGAAGGCTACAAAGCAGAGGTCTTCACAGCCAGGTCTGGTTCCAACGCGGCCAAGGGTCCAAGCGATCCCTAACTGCCCCGAAACGATGCTCCGAACATCAAACGCCCGGAGTCCCCGGCCCGAGATAACCGGAATCACGAAACGATACCTGTGGGCCTCATCGTCGTCATCGTCGTCGGTACATAAGACCCAACCCAACATCGCTTGACGCTCCTGCTGCCGTTGATGACGATGATGGTTTCGTTTCGCCTCCCAAAGGCACTCATCGTCTCGCCGGGCTGCCCGACGGGCCACTCGTAAATTGCCACACACAAGAAGGAATCACACCGCCAACTTTCGCACGCACACACGCAAACACTCGTGGTGGCCTCGCTCCGGCTTCCTGGCGCAGGAAGAGAGCCCAAAACGCAAAAAGGACGTGCTTACGGAGCGCGGCCATGGCAAACTTTCTTCGTTCCTCGCTTTTTTTCCCGACCCACCCATTTTTTCCGTCCCCGTTCGGTTTGTTTCCGGAACTTTCCCGGAAACTTTTGCCCCCTCTCACCTAACGGAGTCCTGGTGCCGGTGCCAGGCTCAACGACGACGACGATGCTTTACGATAATGTTTCGTTCGTTTTTTCTTTCGCTTCTTTGGCCCCCCCGAGCCGCCTTCGAGACTGATTCCGAAACCGAAAGCTAGCCGGCTGGCTGGCTGGCTGGTTGGCTGGCTGGCTCGTTGCTTTGCTGGCTAAATGGTTGGTGGGTAGTGGGGAGCGGAGCCGTAGCCACCCGGATGGGGTGATAACGGCACGAGGGGGGGGGGGGGCGCTCTGTCGTCCGAAGGCCAGCGGAACCCGGGTGTTTGACAAAGCGATGCCGTCGATCCACCCAAAGGCCTTTTTCGAAGCCGCTCGATCTTTAAGGCTGGCTTACGAATATATCCTGGAAAATTTGGATTAAAATGTCTGCTATTTTGTGTATTTATTTTGTTATCTCTAATTAGCAACTAATTTGCATGTTTTTAAGTCCTTAATTGTTGGTTTAAATCAACACGTGTTGGTGAAATGGAATGGTAAGTGAGTGATGAGAATGAGATGAGCTGGCTGATCACTCCATAAACTCGGTATTGATCAGTGCAAGTGTTTCGTGTAACCTCGAAGCACACCGGATTGCTGCTTCCCGGTTAGGACTTTGAACATCAACCCACGGTCGATCGGAACAACTTAATTAATCTTTAGTCCGCTCGTTTTATCGGGTATTTGTTTCGCTGAACCACGGGGCCAACCGGGCATAGCTCCTATCGCCTTACCTCAAACAATAATTTAATTAAATCCCTCGACGGCTCTGGATGTTTCAATGCCTTTTCTCAGCGAGCGCCACGCAAAAGGCACCGGTTCAGAGTTGGTGGTGTGGCCGTGTGTGTCCTCTGAACCTACGCCAAGCAGCTTCTTGGAACGGGGGGCTTCCGTACCGAGCAACACGAGGAGCTGCCATGTATGCACACATACACCCGGCCCAAGTTGGCTGATGGTATGTATGTGTGTGGCCACCCGCCCAGGCGTCATCGTAACCGTACCGACCTCGGTCGGGTCGGGTATTTTATGTACTCTCTCTCTCTGTCTCCCGCTTCCCTCCTTTGCGTGTAGATCCTGACACAACCTCCCGTGGGCCCACAGGAGAACCGGAGGCGGCGAGACCAACAAATGAACGGCTCTTCGGTGACGTTCCGGCACCGGGGAGAGGAGAAAAGGAATATCACTTTATGTAGATTCGACACCGAGCCACGGTCGTTCCACGGTCGTCGGCGTCGTTGGCGTCTTTCCACGGGCCACTCCAAGCACGGCCCAACATTATGAGCCTCGCGCGAGAAGGCGATTCCACAGTTGATTCCCCTGGCGGCGAGACACGCACCAGGGCGCGGAGAAGGAGATACATAAAATGATGACGACCGTCCCGACCGTGTCCTGCCCGAGGCTGGTGGCTGGCTTTTGGCACGGTCCTTGGTCCTTGCACGGCGATTAACGGCGAAACTTTGGGACCCGGGGTGCGGTCCGTGGCCCTTCCCCCACCCGGTTGCTTTCGCCACCCTCGTTCCCCCGGTGCGGTGAGGGTGCGATGAAAGTTTGGCCATTCGCGCTTGCCCGCCCCCATCGGGGCCATCGAGTAGCTCGGGTTCTTCCGAGAACCAAGCGCACCCGCGCACCCGGATCATGCTGATCTCGGCCACCAGGACCTTCACCATCAATTTTGGTCCCGTTTTGGGGCAATTAAAGTCATCTTCGCCTGCGCCGCCGGAACTTTGATGTACGTCCGAGCGCGATTCTTTCGGGATGTCCTTCTCGAAGGACACCACCGTGAATGTCAAAACATTGTGCGCTCGGCGACGATGAATCTCTTCGAACAAAGATCGTTCGAGCGACCGTTTGGGCCAACAAAGGCTTACTGTTAGTGGACGAGTCCTCACGGCCACTCACGATTAATATGAAAGCAATGCGAGGATATCGTTTTGATATCGGGTCCGACAATCCGGTTCGGAATCCGGAAAAAAGGGCTGTGGCAGCAGCACGCAACAAAAAAGGATAAATGTAAGAATGTAAAAAAAAGGTGGCACAAAAAAAGTTGTAAACCCATTTAAGTGGAAGCCATTCCCCATTTTTTTTCGTTTTCGGCGCGGCGCAAAACGATCGACATAAATGAAAATTGGGATTGGGAGCGGGGATCGTACGGTGGGGAAAAAAAGGTCACCAAAACGGAACGGCAAATAGTACGAAACGTAGCGTGGGCCGACGGATACGGGCGCAAGTGAGATTGACTACTGGCCGCGGTAGGAACCCGGAGGAACCAACAAATGGCGGGGCGGCAGTGCAGGCAACAGCGCAGGGACCGTCGCTCCTGTGAGGATCCGGTTGAAGTGAACCCAAACAGAAGTGAAACGAGAGCAAAAACAAAAAGAAACGCAGGGAAACACAGGGCCAACAGCCGACACGTCAAAACTGATCGGCGAGCGGGAATCGTCCTTTGGCTCATCGAAGTTTGATGAAATCGACCAAATGGGCTTCGATCCGGCGGGGGGCGGCGCACATAGCACCGCATGTCCCCTGTACACGCTGCCTTTCCCAGTGTCAGTGCGGACCCATCCACGAGAGTGGGTATTATTTATTATGCTCGCTTCGGTCCGCTGTTGTGTTTTCCTTGTTTCTATCGCTCTCTCTCTCCTGTGCGCGATCTCTCTTTTTCGTGGTATCCTTTTTGTATCCTTGGCTCATTGTTGGATTGGTCTGACTTTTTGCAGCACGATCAAACACTCGCTGCTCTCGCGGCATTCCAATGCTCACCGCGCACCTTTCACTCGCTCGCTCCGCTTCTCCGTTATCGTTATCTCCATTAACTCCCACAAATCAAACGCCCTCCACACCGTTTTTCACTCCACGGCGCGCGCCGGGGACAGCCAACTGATGGAGATTCCGTACAATGCTTTGTGTTTCACGGACCTTCACGGCTCATGAGATCCTTCTCGATTCGGCTACACTTTCTCGCCGCCCACCACCCGGGCAAAGATCTCGGGCCGCCAGTTGTGTACGGAAAATGGATGGTTTTTCCCGGGGCACACTGGGACCCTTCTGGGAAGGATCCCGCACCGATTCTTGTTCTGTTTCGTTCTATCTGCGTTTTCATCTGCGTGCATATTGGCCGCGCCGTGCCCGATGGAGATGAACTTTGCCTTCGGACGTTTTTCTTTTTGCATATTATTGCTTGCTCAGCAGTTGTTGCCCGCCTTTTTGGTCGCTGTCTTTCGTGCTGTGGCGGGTTTCGGAACTCGGTTTGGAACTTGCCTTGCCGTAGTACTTTTGTACTTTATTTGATTGTTTCAACCCGTTTAACGGTCTTTTTTTATCGTTTCACATTTGCTTCGCTCGGTTAATGTATTCTCTACCAACATTAACCAACTGTTGATTTAGTTTCTACAATTTTTATCTTTTATCATTGATTTATCTTTGGCTCGTGTGCGCCCTGTTTTTTTTCGATCGCTGTTGAGTGTTTTTGCTACGCCATCGTTACGATCATGTGATGGGCCCATTTCGGATGGAGAAAGGGTGGCCTTTTCGATACCTAAAACTCGTCGCAGGAAGCAACAATATTCCACAACGAGAAAGCAACGACGTCGTCGGCGCGGGGTCTTCTGAACGGAAATTTCATTTTCAACTTCACTACCGCAACTTGTTTCGGGACGGATTTTCCCCGGCTGCTGGGTCGGTGGCGACTTTTGCACGCCATGGTTTTTGTACCGCACTCTGGCCATTCTCTGGCGTCCAGTTGGCCATTAGTTTCTGAGCGCGGTGGCCACGCTGGTACACTGTGGACTGGTCGCAAAAACTCACGAGATCTTTTTCACGGAGGACTCCACTGCGAGACGCGGTCCGGCGGACGGTCCTCTCTGTGTAAAGTTATGTGTCAGTTGTTTTGGTCCTCGGCGACTGCCATTGGACGGCACCCACACCGTACGTCGGCTGGCTGGCTGGCTCTTGGATAAGCAGCTCCATCAGCCCGGTGCCATCGTGTGCGCTTCCTGGGGACCTGAACTCGCTTAGGTCAAGGAAATGGGATGGAAGCACCGGAAGCTAGGCACCAAACAGAAGGCCGGGGCGAAGGGCGTACCACGCTTGTTTGAAAAATGTGGTCCCGGGATGCGCGCGTGTGTATGTTTGTGTCAATTTTTTGGTGGACAAAGTTTCCCGGCGTTGGCCAAACAGTCGCCGATTTTTGTCGGCCCATCGACCTCAAACCATCGGCCCAACGTGGAGTGTGGTTCGGAAACTGTGTGTGTTTTCCATCCATCGGTCTCCACATCCGGTGCCAGTCGAAAACATGGATTCTGTGGACAGGACTGGAAAATAAAACCGAAGAAAACCAAGAAGAGAAGGGTTCGAATATTATTTTCTGTTACGTTGTGTAGTGCAGCGCGCTACTGATCACGACCACGACGGGGACGATGATGATGATGATATTGGATTTCAGCTGTCGGCGTTTTTTTCCCACCCGGTCTTCCAATATGCTTGCTTTATGCTGCGGGATTGATGGAATTGTCGTAAGCACTCCCGGGCTGCGCTCGGTGACCGAAATGGGATTTCGGATGGCGGGGCACAAAATCAAACATGGCGCCGTATTTTTTCGCTCTCTCCCCAAATCCGGTGTGTCGAAAGGTATACGGCGGCACAATAGACGGCAATGTGCATCCATTTTTGTTTCTTCAAAAAAAAAAGAAGGAAGTTTCCGTTCGATTGAAGAGTAGATTTCCGCTGAAAAATTCTCGGTAGATCCTTCTCCCTGGGGCCTGGTGGGGTGTAGAGGCGATTAAGGAGCGGCGAGTGATGTAAATGTCACCGAAAAATAAACGGAAGGAAACGCTGCGTTCGGGGAGGGACCGGTATTTTGCGTAAAAGCCACCCGTTCCGAGGACGCCGCCGCTGTGTAAGAGGATTTGTGGCCTACGGTGGCCACGGAAGTCGCAACGGAGAAAATTCGTGGAAAACAGTAAAATCATTTTCTCGCAAAAGGCGTGGCGAGCATCAGCAGTGCAGGCAATTAGTTTGCGTTCGTCAAAGAACGAGAGCGGATTGCGAATAAAGTCTTGTCCATAAATTGTGGTTTTGGTACCAAGAAACCGAGCTCCAAGGAATCGGGGCCACTACTGGGTTAAGTTAAGCTGGTGGCCTATTTGAAATATTTTCAAAGAAAGTGGTTGGATACCATACTCAGAAATTATGAAAAGGATGAAGCAAACCAGAACACCAGGCATCGAGAATCATTCCCTGCTTAAAGCACATCCTGTTTGGCACCAAACTTAGAACGACCACATTCATCAAATAAACTTGATAATGAAGCGGCAAACCATTTTGATCGAGTAAAATTACAAATATTTATCGATTAGATTAGTCCCGGGACCCCCCAGCCGAAACCGATTTTTCGTCGGTGCCTTCGGTAAGTTCGGATCCCCTTAATACACTTTCGCTTTCGGCCTTCATCATACATATTTTCATGCCACCCACCGGGACCGATTGATTGATCGCTTTGCCGATGGGCGATGTTTTTCTTCCCTTGGGGCAGCGGCGGCGAACACAGTAAATAGCCAACCATCGAACCCGGCCCGGGACATGATTAGGAACGGTGGAACAAGATCTTTGGAAATCGATCCATCTCCTCCGAAGTTCCAGCCAGCGAGAGAGAGCCTGTCGCATCCCTTGTGTGTCCATATTGCGTGCGTCGTCACCTTGCCCGAAATCACGCACAACGGATTTGGGCCGTACGCTCGCACACACACGGCAAGGATCCTGGCCACCGGGTGGAGCAAAAAACGGAAAACTCCAAGCCAAACTGGTAACTGATTCGCGGCGAAAACTTTCCCATTTACAACTCTGATGCAAATTCTCGTCTGGGATGTTTCCCTCCCCGCGACTAGTGTCCCGTTGCGAAGGACTCCGAAGATCCTCTTCCGGCGCACGCGGCCCCGGTTGGTGAACCTCAAATTTACTTAATCGAAAATCCCAAATGTTGAAATCCCCGGCAAGGAAGCAAGGAAGCAAGGTCCCGAGAAAAAGGTTGCGATGTAGGGGAGGCCGATAGGGAGACGTAAAAGGACAGGCGCCAGCTCTCGCCACCACCAGCCACCGGAAGCCTGTGCCCTCGTTTTTGCGTTGACGTCGCCCGCTGTGGATAGGCCCTTATGGTTTCAATCGAATCAGTCTTTTTTTTCTCTCCACTTCCCTCTCTCTGTCTCTCTCGCTCGCTCTATTTTATCGTTGGCCAGGATCGCACGGGACAACAAGGACGGGCGCGTGATAAATCGTCGCCTTCGTCTTCGTCAAACCGTTGCGTCGTCGTGGCGTCATTTATTGGCGACACAGTTGCGTTGCGGTTGTGGTGTTGGTTCGAGGGCAGGGCGGCGCTCCGGAACATCCGCCCTGACTCGCTGCCCTCCTATCAGGACGGTTGATGCGCTGTGTGCGTGTTCCGTAACTCGATAAAGTAAACGTATTTCGATGTATGTGTATTTATTTGATTATTGTCAGTTAAGTTACCTTCGATAATAGACAACGCACGATAATTTCACGTCCGATTTTAGTTGAAAGTTTAGGCTCTTCAGCTAAATTTGCTCTCCAAGCCTTGTACAAGATGCTCTCTGTTGAGGGGTTCCCCGTGCAGAGTGAGATGGGCATTCTCACCGCGCGTATGGCTTCTCATTCTCACCTCACTTTCAACAGCTGTCAGTCAGCGGGAAATGTCAACATCGCCGACCAACGGTGGGGTTCCCTAGCCCATCGGTAATCCGATATGTGTCCCATTACTTTCATATGCCCATCAACTGACGGTGCCCACTTCCGTCAGAGCCTGCTAATCTAATTGTGATCGTTAAAAAGATGATTTAATTATGGATCCCTGTACCATTTCCCTGCTCACTTAGTGAGCCATGTTAGTCAGCCAAGTGAAGTGAACCGGTTTGAATGAATCGGTTTATCGAAACCAACACGTGGCTCCGATGGTTGGCTGGCACTATTTCGGAGTAGAGCGATAAAGCTACGACGAAGTTGATAAAAACACGCCTGAGGGTGACTCATGCGGTGGGCGAGATGCGAAGCCAATCGACTGCCTGGCGGCCACCGAAGGGAAGCCGGCACGGCTTCTTCATGTCCACCCTCGACTTGTGGCGTAACTGCGCACCGCCATTGCAGCGAATAATTGTCGTGGTGAGGCCGCCTTTTGTGGGAACATCAATTGGAAAGCAAACCCCTAGCGAACGGCACAGCTCTGTTTTCTTTGGTGAAAAAAATGCGACAAAAAGTGTCAACTAGAAAATTCTCCCGTATATTATGTACACGCAAAAAAGGGGTTCCCGTTGGGGTTTTAGGAAACAACACAGCAAAAAAAATATTGGTATCCCTGGAAGGGTGAAAGCAGATGACGAAAACCGTCGACCAGCAAAAAAAATGCAAATTGCAACAGAGGGCAAAAGGAAGGAGCTGATAAAGAGACGAGGTGGTGAAGACGAGTGTTTATGAAATGTGTCCCTTTTGCATTAATGGTGGGCGGCCGGTGGGTCGTCGTGGTCATCGCGCGGTGGTATCGCTCCCGTTTTGCCCACTACGGCGAAAGAATTCGGGGTTCAGGACAAAACAAAACTGTCCCAAGGAGTAACCTTTTTTTGTCAATAATTAATGGCGGCTGCCACCAGGAATCAGGCGAGAAAGTCCTCGTCCATCGCCCTAATTGCATTCATTAGCGTCCGGTCCGGACTAACCGACCGAGTGTACAATTTGTAGCCCACCGTCGAAAAGTGGCCCAAGCCACCACCCACCAGTAAGATGTGTAGTACTTTTTGGTTTGGTTTTCCACAAAACAAAACATTTACGCATTCGTCACTGCCACGGCGTGAAAAATTGGTTCACTTTCTGGCCCGAAAGCAAATCAAATTGAAAAACAAAACAACAACCAATCCAAACGATCGCGGCTCTCGGCAAGCAAATTATCGAAGCGAAGATAAGCGCAGTGGAAACGACAAAACAAACGGCAAACAATGCTCCGTTCGAGAGAGAAAGAGAGAGAGCGAGAGCGAGAGAGAGAAAAAGATGCACGTGGCACTCGAGGTCAGGAAGTCTGAAGACGCGTCCGACGCTGCTCTCTCGTTGATTCAATTAATCAAACCACCCCTCCATAGTAGTGGTGTTGGTACCGAGGTCATATTCCGGCTCCGGCCATCTAATCGGTGGAAATCGGTTTGGAAAATTAGAAAATTTTCGTCCATCTCCCCCGGGGGAACAGCGCGGATGCGCGGGGTCGCAATACGAGCAAGCAAACGGGAACGAGGACATCGCCGCGCCTCGAGAAAAAGAGGGCACACCGCGCGTTCGTCGTCCTGTCCTTCGCGTGCCGGAAAGCGGTCAACCGATGCGTAACGGCAACGACGACGACGACGGCGGCGGCAAGTGTCTGTGAGATGGTGTGCGCCACCGGGGCAAAGGACATTTAAATCATAACCCAAACATGACGCCGTGACGCTTATAGTGCCGCATGTGTGCGGGTAACAATAATAGTAATGAAACATCGATAATAATAATATCAAGACGACGTGTGGTATGTGCCGTGAGTATGAGTAGCATTCCGCGGACACACGAGGCAACGGCAACATAGTAAAACAAAAATAAACCCTCCAGCAAACGGAGCGTTCGCGTTCGTCCTGGCAGAACATACTCTCCTGTGCGGCTTTCTCTCTCTCGCTCTCGCTCTCGGCACTGTCGATGAAAGCAATGACGAGGCGCCTACTTCGATGACGATTATCAGTACTCTATCGGTGTGGTTTTGGACGAGAGTGGTGGAGTGTGCCTTTCGTTGTGTGCGTGGCCGGTTCTAGATAACGTGAGGACGCGACGTGAAGTGAATTGCATCTCACTTACGGGCGGTGAGACACATGTTGTGGCTTACTGCGGAATAGCTTGTGCCGAGAAAGCAAATAATTACACGCCGATTCCACTTCAGCATCTGGTTCGATTAGATACGACGGAGCGGCATCATCACTTGAAGCCTAAGAAGTGAGCCACAATTAGTTGTTAGAAAACTGTACGGTGATTATACCGCTTTATTTGAATACGAGCGCTGCGCGTTTAACGGCGACTTCCACTGGCAGTTGTTACATTATTTTCGATAAACATTAGGACGTCTTCCTTCGAAACTGCTGCTGCACCGCGTTGCGCGGAGGTCCACTCCCAAAGTACACGATTGCATACGGTGTCCTCAAAGGACGCAATCTTCGCGTCGCGCAGAAACAGTAATCCCTGCGGTTCGAACGCCGACCCTTGTCGCGTGGCTGCTCCGTCCGTCGGTTCAGGCACCAGCGTTTCGTTCAAGAAATGCTTCATTTGCACTAACGGCTGAAGCGTTTTTGCATATACGACGACTGGAGTGAATTGTTTGGGCTCCGACGAACGATTGGGTGGTTTCTGTAGCGCTTTAGCAAACAGCCGGCACCGAGCGTTTCGTTCGGCCAGTGGCAGTCGCCGGATGTCCTCGCCACCCAGCACCAGCCCATCGATTATGTGGAACGTTTCGTTGACGAACTCGCCGTACAAAATCGTGCCCGCCGGCAGCTCGATCACGATGTTCCTCAGCGGGACCCAAGCACTCTGCCGTAGGTCGTATCGGAACACAGCGCGGTTTCCCATGCCGAGCAGAAATACGCGTAAGTTCGGGCCGATCGGTACGCAGTGCCAAGCGTAGTCCAGGCAAAGGCACTTGCTCAAGGCCGGCTGCAGCTTGTTCTCTGGCGAGCGCAGCTTCCCCACCAAACTGTTCCACACCCTGTAGACGGTGGCCACGTACTGGTCGGGATCTTTCGGTAGCTGCTGCACGTACATCGTATTCGGGAGGTTCCACAGTGTCAAACACTTGCGCTTAACCTCCGCTTGGCGTGGTTCCACTAGCTTTGGATTTTTCACGAAGGCCAGCCTTTTCAGCTGCCCGGCAATAGACTTCCGGGTGATGGCGTAGTTGCTCTGGCGAATGTACTCGTAAAACGGACGATCCTCTCGCAGCACAGTCTCCGCGACCAGCGCCAACGGTGTTACGTCGCCCGCCGCCTGCATCTTCTCGTTGACCATCCGCAGATAGCGCAGCACGGGGTCCGTGTGCTTTAGCTTCCCCTTCGCTATCAGGAACCGCTCCGAGTTGAGCGACCGTGTACTGTTCGGCTTACAGATGCTGATCTGCCCGAAACAGCGATGCACCAGGTACACGAGGCCCACGGTGAACGAGGTGAACACCTCGAACAGGTTCAGAATAAGATGGCCCCCGGGACGGAGCGTTGCCAGCGCGAGGATTACCTCGCAAAGAAAGATCCGCTTCAAAGCCAGTTCCTTCACGACTTCCGGACTGTTGTTGTTCTGGCGTATGCTCGCATCGTTGGTCACCATCAGATGGACGCCCGATCCCGTTTGCTCCAGCATGTACCGGATCAAGCGTTCCAAATGTGACGGATCACAAAACCAACCACCATCGTCATCATTGGCTGGATCTCGGGCCAGCACTTGGAACGTTTCGGACGGTACCGAGCTGGCGAACCCGCGGAATCGAAAGTTGTGCCGCGGGATACCGAACACTTTGGCGCGCCACTTCTTACGCCACAGCACGTACTCGGCGCAGCCGCCGTTATCGCCAAACACGTTGGCAACATAGAAGAGATCGCTTGCTTTCGCTTGCTCCATCAGTACGTTGCACAGCACATCCAGGTTTGCCAGCTTAACCGCCGAGCGGCTGCTGAAGATATTTCTTCCGACCTGCTCGAAAGGATTCGCACGGTTACGGGCACTATCCAAAGCACTGTTCGAGAGCCCCTCTGGCCAGTTTGTTTCCAGCTGCAGGAACTCTTGCAACAGCATCCTGTCGCAGAACCGATCCTCGTCTGCTAGCGTTTGCTTTACTGGTCCCATTTCAAGCCACGACTCGAGCTGCTCGCTGCGCAGGCCGGTCTCCTCGCTGACCTTCGAATGACCTTCGTTCCGTAGCCATGCCACTGCTTCCGGAATCTGCAGATCATCTCCCGTGGTATCCCACGCCACCGGCTCCGTTTGCAGACTGCTCATCAGCGACTCCATTATTGGTTGTAAGCGCAAAAAATAACTGCACTTGATGCCGGACGTAAGGTTATGGCGAAAAAACACTACTTCACGCGCCGAACTGCACTTCAGAACTGAGCAACCTGATGGGCTGCAACAGGCTGCCGATAGTGGCCGACGTGTGGTCTCCTGTGACTTTGTGTTTGTGCCAAACGAATTTAGAATAAACAAAACCGTGCACAATTTGAAAGTATGAGCCATCGTTTCAATGCCAGAGGGGGCAGTGTTAGCGCGAGAAGTATAAACAATCCCGAATGAGGGAAGCGATAACGAAACACTACTTTGTGGCAATCAAAACGATGCTTTCTGCGCTCTCTTGCGTTCTCGCGTCTTTCTTTTACATTGTATTCCAAGTAGCATAAGCACATTGTTTCGGTTCCAAGAACCAGTGCGGCAGCAATTTTTATGTAATTTTTGTTTCCTTTTGCGTTGTAGCGCCTTTGAGCTGTAATTGCCTAACATTCGGCACTAGATTTTTTTTATTTATATGTAATTGATTTGTGGCCAGGGCACCCAATTCGTCACCACCAACGGTGTTACCGTTGTGTGGTCGAATACTGCTCATTCCAGGAAATCGTCGATCCAGGAATGTTACGATCATGGCACGAAGCAAGGCCACTTACGATCCTCACCGACCGACGGATTCCAGCAAACCCCCGTCTCCTTCACGGAAATTCTTCGGAGCAGCCGATGATAAGCATTGGTTTGAGACGCGCTATCGCATCATTGTTGTAGTGCCGCAACAATGGATAGATCGTCCGTTGGACACATTCGAACTCTGGAAGACAGCCTTTTGGGCAATCAAACTCCGGCGAATAACGTCTACTGCGACAGTTTATTGTTTAGTAACCGGCAAACAAATTTTTTCAAATACAAGTAACGGATTCTCTCTGTCCCTGAAGGAGCTCTCCCACGAGGGTTGCAAAACAATGGGTGAAAACCAAGAAATTGGCGGACGCACCACCCCCCCGGTGTGGGGTGCGCGTAAATAATCCGTTTCATCTGATTTATCCGGAGTGTGTAGAGTGCGTTACATCATGGACTACCGAACCTACCAACCGACTCGTCCCTCCAGACGACCCGACCCGGTGAGCGAGTGTGTCTATCACACTCACCGTATACGGCCACAATGGCCGTCGATACTGTTGCCGATTGTCGCTTCATTACCTCGCACACACATCGCCTGCGGCCGCTCCGGTCGATGACGATGGTGATGATGATGATGATGGTGGTAGTTCTGCGAAAGGACGATAGCAGGCGTAGGGCAGTTGTGTGTGAGAGCGGGAAGGCTACAGTAGAGCATATAGTCACTCTCTCACTCGCACGGGTACACGGCCCAGTACATAAGGATCCGCTCCTGACCGCATCTCGTTCTCTCACTCTTGCGTCTCATTCATGAGCGCGGAGCGACAGCCGTGCTAAATATCCCGAACAAAAAAATCGCTCAATTTTTCATTTTTCTAGCCGCGGATTTCGACTCGTGAGATGCCCCCTCTCAGTATGCCGGTTTTACCGCTATAAGCTGAGTTCCGGCAAATAATAGCGGAAGACTGTATGCGAGGGAGTGCCTTATAGCGGAATCCTGAGGCTTATAGCGGAAGAAATCGTATGGGCGCCGTGAGCGTTTTCCCCTACATTTTTATTCTCTCTTCCCCTCATTCCATACACCTCTCACCTACATACTCTCAATGAATTGTCAAATTCTGATGTTGTAAACAAAGTGTTGCATTTATTCATAACCACAAATGTTTTACAATTACAATATTTTCACAATTGTTTCACTATTCCACCATGTACATGCACTTTTCACTTATCTCTGCGTGTACGTATCCCTCCCATCCCTGAATCCTGTATTCCATGTATGCTGTACCATCCGCCGTATCGACATTGTCCCGTACGCTTCTAATGGTCAGCTGAAAATGGAAACAGACGCGGTGCACTTTCACTATTTAGAAGTAAATACTTATCGAGAAATGCTTCCCGATGCTTAAATTTACTTACCGAAATAAGCAACAGCTTAGAATTTACAGTTAAACACTATTTTTACACCGATGATGCGTAGTCGATTTGCTTGCGTCGTTCGTTCTGTGTTCCTGCATGAAACTAAGAGTTTCTAACAGTTTGACATTGGAGTGCCGGACTGGATGCTACATGAGCGTGACAGAGACAAAAAAGTTGTTCGGTGTTGCGCTTTCTTTCTGGCCTTTGGTGAGAAACGAATCGGCGCTCAGATATTTCGTCTCACTATAGAAAATATGAGTGACTTTTTTGTTCGGGATGTTTGTTCGGCTTTTGTGTCTCAGGGGCTCCGCAAACACCACCGGAACACGGCTGGTGACCCTCTGTCTGTGTTTGTGACCGTCGCCACTTGGCCATCCGGCGGTGGCGTGCGTTCGTTCCGAACCCCCCTCCGGTGGTGAATCACGGTCGCTCTCACCCGATGAGAGCAAGGACACACACAGAACCGCTTCGTGCGCACTCTCAAGATCTGCGTAAAAAAGGGCATTAGACACAGGTCGCAACGCAACACTAACGCAAGCCGAAGAAGACTCCTCACCCTCGGTCGGTCGGTCGGGGTGGAAGCTTAACGAGGTAGCAGAATTATTGGCGGTGAGCAAAGAGAGAGAGAGAGAGAGCATCCATCGAGAGTGGGGTGACCCCTGAGGGTGTGATGACTTTCGGAAGGGGCCTACGTCGGCCAGGATCAAGGATATAATCAAGGATAATGTGAAATCATATCAAGAGAGAGAGAGAGAGAGAGAGCGCGCTTCACGCACACCCATACACACTCAGAGCGGGTGTTTCGGATGGGTTGGCACCAAATTGAAATAATAAAAAAACTTCACCGACCGTCTCCACCCCGCCGTCCTTGCCGACGTGCGGCTCGGCCGTGAAAAAGGATACGATGGGTGGCGGCGCTCTGCTTTAAATTAACTCCCCCTCGCCCGGGCCGGGCTTCCTCCACACGGAGTATTTGCCCGCAGGGAAATCAACGCATTTAGGCGTTAGCTTTCAACGGGGTCACCCCTCGATAACGGCGCGAAGCAGAGGAGTCGCACGCGGGCGCTGCAGATAATAATGTTCGGCTTCCGTTGTCCTGTCGCCCACCCCCCCGCGCCCCAGGCGGTGCGGCACCGACAACTTAACTTGTTGCACGGCCTGGCCGAAAGGGAGGTTGCTTTCCTTTTTTCGGCTTTGTTCGGGCGCGTTAAACAGAGGTCCTCTGCTGACCGTAAGTTAATCAGGCTGCATCTCTCGCTCTAGGCTTGGTAGCTCTGATGTTGCGTAATGTCCCGAAAAACCGAAAATTAAATACCCTCGGGAGAGCTGCTTCGGTTCGAGAGAGTAATTATACCGATGGTTGTTAAGGTTGAAACTCCTCGTGACAATATGTAACGCGTGTTTCCGGTAATCTGCTTAGAGGGCTGCTTTCTTTTGACCGAATCACACGGTCCGGTACTGGGATCTGGAATGGAAAGGGGCTGGATGACGATTCACTGCCCTCTCGGAGTCACCGCTAAAAGCAGGATCGTATTACGGTGAATCATGCGCTTAAAGTATTTAACTATCCTTTCTTTTTAAATTTACGACGATAGACGACCCAAATAGGCAGATAATACGATAATCGTTGACTGCTTGAGTTTCTTTCAATTGGCATTACTAACTAGAAACACATATGTTTTCATTCGGAAAACAAAAAAAAGGTAAGAAAATATGAACACGGAACATGAAAAAACAAATAGGAAGGAACCGATGCGATCCATCGACCACTGAAATCACTCCTCGAACTGACTCTCCGATCAAACAACCTGCTACTTCAACCCTACTTCAGCGCGAGTTGTGTCAATAGCCGCGACGGGCGACAGTCCAGCCATCATCGCGCAGCGATAAAATAAAAAAGCCCCGGACTCGGAAAAACAACCCTACCACTGCCGCCTGGCCCCGCCTGATAATTGGTCATTTCGGATCAATAAACAATTTAATTGCAACCGCCAGTCGAGACGCGAGAATATGTTGTAACCGGACACGCGCCAATCGAACAATGTGCTCTCGGTGGACGTTCGGGTTTTGAATTTTCGAATTCGAATTAATCATAATGTGCGCGTCACCGGCGACCAGTTGTGCGGTTTCCGGGTTCGCTGCACTCGACGAGCGAAATCGACAAATCACTCACTCTCTCTCGCCTGCACCAGGCCCTTGACTTCCAATGTCCGGAACCGGACCCCATCGGGGGCCATCGAATAAATGTCAAAACCACTGGCGAATAATGTATAATTTATAATTAACATTTTCCAACATTAAATTACATTACAATCAGCCGGCCCAGGATCCCTTCGGAGCATCTGTTCCCGCCGGCGGCGGAAGCAACGCGAGAGTATTATTGTTTCATGCTGTTGTGTTGTGTTGGTGGCGAAGGAACACTTCGCCCCATCGGCCCCGGGGCGGCGAGGTTGTGATTTTTAGCGGGCGCCAGCTCTCGGTGGCCGGTCTTATGTTGCCGTTCCGAGTGGGTGGGATGGGAGTTTTTAATTCCCGATCCCCTCCCCGGGGGCCGAATGGTCAACTATTTAACGCTTTATCAACGCGATCACACGGCGCGGCGCACACGTGTGGGGTCGTCGAACATAATGATAAATTAACTCATCCTGTTGTCGCCATTTCACGCGCGCACCGAGTGAGTGAGAGTGAGCGAGAGACAGAAGGGGACATTTTGGGTTGGTGGTTTGTTGGGTCCACAACAACACGCTGCCGCTGCCGCTGCCGCTGCCGCCGCCGCCACCGCCGACATTGTGTAACTAACGAATACATTAAATAGCGTTTTACATTGGACTCCTTCGGGGACGGCCCGGGGAAAGGATTTGCATATAGTAGCGGCCCTTAACAGGTTGGGCACCCCGCCGTACTTGGTAACGCTTTATACTTGAAGCCTTTTTTTTGCTATTCGATCATTGATTGATGAAACAATCGTTCCTATTTTGGGTTGGGTTCCTGCTTCCAAGAAGATTTCTAATTACTCTTTAAAAAGTATGTGGCCCTCTTTATAAACCCAGTTCTTTCAGCGATCCGGATTTGTTCGTTTCGTTAGAGAGAGAGAGCATCAGTTGTTTGGTGATTTTAGAATGTTCCTCGAAAAATTTAACCGAATTTCCTGACCCACCGGGTGGCTAATAAATCAAAATCTAATTTAAATTCCACAAATAAAGTAAAAGGATGCCCGTAAGGACACCGCTGCTGCTGTGTCCGGTTGTCCGAAAACTAGTGTGTGGTTTAATTAAATTTCATACCCACAATCAGCTAGTCCAGAAACTCCCACCGGGTTCGGAAACCGATCCGCAATCCGGGGGGTGGTGGATTCAGGAGCAAGCAGCTTTAAAGAGTTACAGGCTGATGTCCGACCTGCCAACCTGTTATTTTAACGATGCTTTCGTTTTTTTCCGGGTTAGTACACTCTTTGCATCATATTTCACAGCCCCAATCGGATGTTGGCCAAACAATCGGGCCGGGCCGGGCAGGGCCGGGTGGTTGGTCAGTAATCCCAGGAAAGGGGATGGCAAGCCGCAATCCGATCGTGGCCCACAGGGCACGAAATAAATGACTCCAGTAAAGCGGATAATTGCTGTGTGCGATTTACGCGACGCGTTTTAAGCCCCCCTCATTTTAGTGTTCCCTCAGAACTCTGTGGAATTGTCTCTCTCTCTCTCTTGCTCTCTCTGTCTCTCTCTGTAGGCATTGATACACCGTTTGGTTGTGGGCCGCATTCGGCCGCAACAATCAACACAATCGTCTCGTTGTCGAATGCAGTTTAAATAAAAGGAGTCGAGAGTGCGTATTAAGCGTCATTTATGTACTTTTCCTCTTGGTCAAGGATCCCTTTCCGGGGCGGGGGGGCTGGACTGGATGGACTTTGTGTCCATCGAGAAGGGTGTGATGTGTTTGGCTTCCGCTTTTGCAGCATCCCCATTGCGTTGGTTGTGGTCCAGGGGGGGGGGGCCAGTGAAATGCCAGCCGGTGCACTTGCAGGGTTGGCGATAATGCGATAACAATAGAAGGGGCACAATCGATTGCAAATGATTGTGGATCACGAAAAATCAGTAGCCCTTCCGCGGTCTATCCGCACCGTGGGAGGCAATTCGCGTTGTGGCCCCTGGGGTGGTGGATGAATTTAAAACGAAAAAACGACCATAGCCCAGCGATGATCGGCAACAGAAAACTTATTAAATTAATATTATTTGCCACCATCACACAGAATCGGTGGAGGTGTGAAAGTGAGAGGTCCCTCTGAAAACAACCCCGCCAAATGCGCAACAGAGAAGAAAAACAAATGTGAAAATGCGAGCGCTTCTGTGTCGGGCGAGGCGTAAAATCACGGCTACTGATAACGTTTATCGAGGTGCGTCACACGGCGGGGCAAATAATGGCACCGCACACCTGACGGGGAAGGGCCTTAGGGGTGACCTTACACCCTGCCCTGCCCTGCCCTGACTCTGACACCCTGTGGCACTCCGGAACACGGCTCATCATCGCATTACCGATGTTGGAGAGTTGGCTCCGGCGAGCAGTGAGCTTGATAAGTGTCTGGAGGTTAAGCGTTCGCGATTAATTTTATTTTAAAACTCGATTCATATTGTTCACAATATGTTTATGGAACGTTCACACATCATGCCAACAAATTCATTCGATTTTATTTTTATTTGCTATTTATGTACTATTTTTTGTATGTTCAAGCAGTCGATACGAACACACTGATCGGTTCGTGCGGTGACGCGGCTGGCCAGTGTCCAGGGATGTTACTGGGCCGACTGTTCCCTCCACCGATAAACGGCCGCCACCCGCCGTCCCATGAGCATATATCGAAAGTCACGATGAGCTGCCGTTAAAAACGGATGGCGGCCGCCACCATGGCTCGCCATCATCACCGTCGTCGTCATCATCACCATCATCATCGTGATCGGCTTTGGCGACAACGGCTTTAGCACCATCGCTCCCCCCCCCAGTGCTTGCTCTCCCACCGGGGGGTGGTCAGTTGGTGTCGGTGGTCAACGGCAGGCGGAGGCGCACTTTTAACCTGAATTAATTTCATGAGCGCCCGACGGTGCTGGTGGCCGAAAAAACGCGCTCACATACATACGCAGACAATCTACATGGCCCCTGTGGTTGCTTTTCGCAGCGGAGGGCAATGGTGGAGGGCGCCGTGCCCTCATTACCACCTTCCCGGCACGGTCGGTGGCAAAAAATGGACGGCTCGCATTAATTTATAAATAATATTCGCTCACTTTTTGGGCCGTCCAACGCGCGCGTGGATAGGAAGTGGATTAAACCGCAAACCCCCCCCCAGCTGGTTCTCCCGGGGCCTCGCCGCTTGACGCCGTTGTATCGCTGACCCAAACGCAACCCCAACATAGTAGTGTACTCTACAGAGATGATCCACGTGAGTTCTGGCTTTCTGGGTCCATTCGGTCTGCTTTCTCTCTCTCTCTCTCTTTGTTATGTTGGTTCCTGTGTTGGCCACACACTCGATTACAAGAACCCAGGCACGCGATGTGCGTATGTGTGCACTGGTTTTGGGGGCACATTTTTTGGGAACAGTTCCACAGTGGAAAAGGTCGTCGCTGGACTCACTGTGGGGTGGCATTATATCGGACTCTCTCCCTCTCTGAGTGGGTCCAACAGTCCGACTCCACATAATAAGTAGCGGAAGTGATTAAAACTGTTACCTTGACATTAATACAATTTGGTTTATGCTGCACGGCATATTGGGGAGCACCACAAATCGCCTCCGGAATGGACAACGATAATGAACCAGCATGAGCACTATTTGCATACAGCATATCGGAGCGCACGCAAGCATTAATGTTTCTCTTTCCCTTTTTTTTTTGCAGTCTACTGAACCGAGGCGTAGCTTTAGGGTCCGTCGCCAGCACCTCTTCGTTTGTCACACACAGTAAGTTCGTTTCAATCGTCCTTTCATCCGTATTTTTTTTTACTAAAAACGTTTGTCAAGAATCAAAATCCCCGAATGCCCCGAGAAACAGCTTAAGTTGAAAGATTGACCTTTGCAGCCCAAATTTGGTTGTTCTTCTATTCTTTGCCTTCGCAAATACTGCTTCGAAATGAATGCTTTAGAGAAGCTGTCACAAGTTGGATCGTCCAATGGAAGGGCTCCTCAATTAATATTCAGCTAGGAAAAGCAACAAAAGACTTGAAGTGCTCCTTTTGACTTGATCAAAATTTGAACATAACTGTGTCATGCTCATCCAGACCCTTGATCAGGTTCAATACCATGACATGGCGATGAACATAAAAAGTACCGACCGCAGTCAACATAATGGCCTTTCGTGGCGCTTACAACTCAAGGTTATCAATTTGTATCTAAAATAATTTCATTCCCGAAGAGTCTAAATCTCCGAACTCCATGGTTCATTGGCTTCTCTTACACGACGTGTGGGGTTTCCGAATCCAAAATAGGACAATTCTGCTCATTAGGATAACCGTCGAGGTGGGAATTGGCTTAAATTAAATGAGTTTTTCAAATTTCGAATAGTTTGAGTTGATAAGTTTTTAACATTTACCAATTTTCTGCAAGCGTAAATCGTCCCATTTTGTAAATGTCAAAGTTTTGACGAAATGTACACAATTTCCAAAATTAAGTATGACCTTTCAATAGTCAAGTAATCGGTAGCGTAAAGTTCAAACACTTGATCTGGCCGAGCATTGGAGATTGTCGATGAGACAGTTCCATAGAAATCATAGTTCCAACCGCCTCCGTAGGTCCATCTAATTTAAATTCTTACCTTCAAAAGTGTTATCGTTCCAGTCCTGGTAACTCATTAAATTAAGATTAGTTCGAAAAGGCCAAATCAACAAAAGCCTTAGCCTTGCCTTAAGCCTACCTTACCATTCACGGTGATGGACGCTCGTGGCATGTCGATAACCCTCGGGGATCACTTCACACTCAAATGAATCCTACGCGCGGGGGACACCAGCTGACAGGGCAATTGACCTTTCTCGGGTGGCAAAAAGGACTCGCCCACGAGTGAAGTTGCCGCGTCACACCAAACTCAGGCTCATTCGCTCCCGGACCGTTGACTAATCCTGTCTCTCTTGTCGTTCATAGCAATGGCTGAGGAATGAGCGCCCAGGGGGGCTCCCTAGGGGCTCCAACTTTGGGTGATCGTCGATCTCCTTACATCGGGGGCTACCCAACCGACGTACAACAGCAACAGCAGCATCAGCAGCAGCAGCAACAGTTACACAATCCACACCACGGTGAGTAGACTCTCCTCTCCGAAACACGTGCATGGTCACTCACTCATCCGCCATTACAGACTACCATCGGGGTGCGTTGCAACCGGACGCAACCACCGTTGGCGGTGGCTACCTGGAGAAGCAGCAGCAGCTGTTGCAGCATCAGCTTCAACAGCAGCAGCAGCAGCAGCAGAAAGGATACACAAAGCAGACGCAGCTGGCCTCCGCGGGTGGACCGAACCAGCGATCGGCACGCGGGGCAGCCAGCAACAACAGCAACAACACCGGCAGCGGCGGCACTAGCAACACTAGCGCCACCGGTGGCCAGCAAGGTTTCAACGGTCAAAGTATGGTCGCAGCGGCCGGCGGGCAGCAAGGCAACATGGACGTCGGATACAACGCGCAGGTAAGTCCTCCCGGTGTGGGGTGGGCCATTTCAGCCGGAGGCCACCATATTGAATCCGCTTTCCGCTTCTTTTAGATGAGCAACATGGCGATGCACTCGCAGTCCCAGTCCTGGAACCAGATGAGCGGTGGCGGCGCTGGTGGCGCTGGTATGGGCCAGATGGGTGGTATGGGCCAGATGGGCGCCATGAACCAGATGGGCGGTGGCGGCGGCGCTGGCGGTGCCGGCAACGGTGGCATGGGACCAATGGGTCAGATGGTGGCAGGCGGCGGCGGCGGAATGGCCGGGATGGGCGCGATGAACGCCATGAACGGAATGGGGCCGGGTGGTGGTGGGGTCGCGGCCGGCGGTGGCGGCGGCTACGGGCGGCACCACCAGCAGATGAACCCGATGGCGCAGATGATGAACATGGGCATGGGGATGGGGGGCGGTCAGATGGGCCCCGGTGCGAACGGAACGATGTCCCAGATGGGAGCCGGTGGTGGTGGTGGGGCCGCCGGCGGAACGATAAACCCGCTAAGTCAGATGAACCAGATGTCGCCGATGTCGAAGATGCAGGGCATGGCGAACGGGTACGGGCCGGCGCAGCACCCGCGGCGGATGGCACCCTACCCGAACCCCCAGATGCAGATGGCCCACAAGCGCTCGATGTACGGGATGGGCCAGGGTCAGGGGATGCCCGGGGCGGGTGCCCAGTTTCCACCACACCAAGCGGCCGCGGCCGCAGCGGCGGCGGCTGCCGCAGCCGCCGGAGTGCCGCTTCCGATGCAGGCCGCCGCCGGTTACGGCCGGCACGGACCGATGGGCCCGATGGGCTACCGGGGTGGACCGCCGATGATGCAGCAACGGCAGAACACCCCTCCGTACGGCGCTGGCCCCGGTGCCGTTGGGCCCGGCCCACTCGGACCGGCCGGCATTGGACCGGGTCCGGGCGGTGGCCATCAGGCGCAGCCACATCACCATCACCATCACCAGCAACAGCATCACCAGCAGCACCAACAGCAACAGCATCAGCAACATCACCTCCAGCAGCAACAGCAGCAACATCAGCAGCAGCAACAACAACAGCAGCAGCAGCAGCACCAACAACAACAGCAGCAGTATTACAACACGGGCTACCAGAACATGCAGGGCTACCAGCCGGACATGCGCATGAACTTCCAGCACAGTCCGGTGCCCGGTAATCCGACGCCCCCACTAACACCCGCATCTTCCATGACCCCCTACATCAGTCCCAACCCGGACGTGAAGCCAAACATACCACAGAGTGAGTAACAGACTGATCACTGATCTGCTTTTCAACGTCGCTAAACCCTCAATTTTCTCTTTCCCGTAGGCGAGGAACTACGGTTGACGTTCCCGGTGCGCGACGGCATCCTGCTGCCACCGTTCCGGCTCGAGCACAATCTCGCGGTCAGCAACCACGTGTTCCAGCTGAAGTCAACCGTCTACAACACGCTCATGTGCCGGCCGGACCTGGAGCTGCAGCTGAAGTGTTTCCACCACGAGGACCGGCAGATGAACACGAACTGGCCGGCCAGTGTGCAGGTGTCGGCCAACTCGACCCCGCTCGAGATCGACCGGGGCGACAACAAGAACACGCACCGGCCGCTCTACCTGAAGCAGGTGTGCCAGCCGGGCCGGAACACGATCCAGATCACCGTCAGCACGTGCTGTTGCGTAAGTCTCGGACGCACTCTCGAGGTCTGGCCCTGACCACAGCTAACCCGCCTTCTGTCTGTCCCCTTTCAGTCCCATCTGTTCGTGCTGCAGCTCGTCCACCGGCCGTCGGTGAACCACGTGCTGCACACGCTCCTGAAGCGCAACCTACTGTCCGCCGAGCAGGCGGTGGCCAAAATCAAGCGCAACTTTGCCGTCAACAACCACAACGTGGCGGCGACTGCGAATCCGGGTGCGTCGGACAAGGCGACCGATCCGCTGACCGGCGAACCGCAGGCCAACTCAGCTAAGGTATGTCCTCTTGCGTCAATGTCGCTCGGTGCCCCCAACTAACCTGATCCGATTTTTGGCAGGTTTCCCTGAAGTGTACGGTGACCTCGAAGAGGATAACGCTGCCGGCCCGCGGTCACGACTGCAAGCACATCCAGTGCTTCGATCTGGAGGCGTATCTGGCCCTGAACTGCGAGCGTGGCAACTGGCGGTGTCCCGTGTGCAAGTAAGTCCTTGCAGTGACTGCCGCGAATGAAGTTCCAATCTAATCCGCCTCTCGTCCTCTCGCTCTAGTAAACCTGCCCTGACGGAGGGGCTCGAGATTGACCAGTACATGTGGGCGATACTGAACACACTCAACTCCTCCAACACCCAGAACGGGATGGACACCGAGGAGGTGATCATCGACGCCCAGGCGAACTGGCGCGCGATCAAGCCTCCCGGTTGCGTCGGCAATCCCAACATTGGTGGCAATCTCAACCCGCAGCAACCATCGCAACAGCAGCAACAACATCCACAGCAGCTACAACAACCTCCCCAAGCACAGAACCCGAACGAGGCCGGACCAGGACGCAGCGGTGGTGGTTCCGGCACGCCCGGCCTGCCGGTCATCAAGCCGGATCCGGACGGTGACGCGAAGCACTTCAACAAGGTGATGTCGCCCGGTTCAACCTCGCTCCCGACGTGGGACAACATGAACGCGATGAGCCCGTACATGAGCCCGGACATGAGCTCGATCGCCAGTGGCAGCATGATGGGCGCGAAGTAAGCCAGCCGTCCTCGTAACACTCGATCCGCTTACTAATCAGTCGTTGTCATTTTAGCTACAATCGAACACCGCAGTACGATTCGTACGGCAATCCGATCATGGTGAAGCAGGAAGCCGGAACGGCCAGTGGCCAGGGCCCGGGCAGTGTTGGCAATGGGAACGGCAACAACGGTCCCGGCACACCCGGCGTGACCGACTTCCACGGGGGCAACCCGTTGGCCCATCTGAGCGATTCCGTCAACTCGCTCGATCCTCTGAACGCGATGGAAAAGTCACTGAATGATCAGGTAAGTTGGAGAAAGGCCTTAGGCCCCCGACCACCGGCTTAACTGGGCTTAATGACCTCTTCCGCAGATGCCACATACCCCGCACACTCCGCACACACCGGGTGGCGGCAACTCGTCGGGCCATCCGATGACCCCGGGCGGTCCCCCGAGTGTACCGCCGGCCAACGAAAACCCTCAGCAACCGACACCGAACAACGGTGCCGGTGGCAACAACAACGGCAGCAGCAGTAGCGTTACCAATCCCGGCCAGGCCAGCAGTAGCGGTAACAACGGGAGCTCCAGTGGCCAGATGAGCCACAGTCCCGGGAATGGGATGCAGCTGCACTCGCCGCAACAGCAGCAACAGCATCCCGGTCTCGGTCTCGGGCCGAACAATCCGGCGGCGAACATCATGAACTCACCGCAGAGTCTTATGAACTCGCCACAGAACATGATGAACTCGCCGCAGAGCATGATGCAGCAGCAGCAGCAGCAAAATCTCCTCTCGCTCGGCTCGATGATGGGCCAACAGCAGCAGCAGGGCCACGCGAACGCCCTGGCCGGGCTGACCGATGTCGATCTGCCGGCGGATCTCAACTTCGACCCGGCCGCCGTCATCGAGGGTGAAGGAGGCAACGACCTAAACGTAGGTGTTCCCGCTCCGGAGGACAATCGATCGAAAAGCTTACCACGTCTGTTTCCTCTCACACAGCTGCTACCCGACAACGGGATCGTCGATCCGATGGAACTACTCTCCTACCTGGACCCACCGGACCTGAACACGCCACCGTCGAGCGGTTCCAGCAACAACGCCAACAGCGACGACATCCTGGCCGCCCTGTTCGACTAAACCGACGAACCGAACCGGCCTACGGCGGCGTATTGACGATGACCACGAAAACTCGCTAAAACCACACATACACACGGCGCATATTACACATACAAACACAGGCAGAGGAAGCATTAGTTTCTAGCTCCCGAGTGGGGCGGGGTTTGTAGAAGCAGAAGCGGGCATTTTGCGGCGCACTCTCGATCACCGCCACCGCCTGTTCCCCGGGTTCGGGTTCACACTCCGCGCGGTCTCAGATTCCTAGGCAGAGCTTTTGTCGAGCTTTCGTTGTTCCTTTCGTGTTAGGCTTTTATTTGGCGCGGCTGTCCGGAGCGTCCGTCACTCCGGGTGCACTCCTCGCAATCCCCACACGCCACAGACCCCCCGCTGCACGGTTGGTGTGTTTCCTCTACAAAACCTATACGGTGGCCGCTCCGAAGGCGGTGGCAGTTAACTAGTAGTGGCCACTCTCTCTCAACCGGCGAAAGCTAATTATGGAGACCGGAAGCGCGCAGGCGGTGGCGGCGAGTGTGCGACGATCGAAACACGTTGTACAGTTAAACTAATTAGGGTGGACACGCGCGGTGCTGGCCTCTCCGTGCCGGGCCCAGGGGGGCCGTATGTAAGAATTATTTATTTCCTAGGCGACGTTTATTTTTCCTTTCTATTTTATATTTTGCGACAAATTATTTATTTTTATTCTTCGTAGCCCTTAGCCTTCTTCTTGTGAATATCTGAGTTCTGCTCCGTAACCCCCCTCCGTCTGTTGCGCTCTGTTTTATAGAGAAAGAAAGAGAGAGAGAGAGAGAGAGAGAGAAGAGGTTTAGAATGCGTGTGCATGAGGTGTGGAAGGAAGGTGCGATGGCATTACCTGTAAAAAGTGAATTGTAAAATGTTTATTTAGAAAGGTCTTAGATTGTTTATTGCTAAGCTTAAGTCTCTAACACAACACATACGCCGCGTGCGTGAAGAGGAAGCAGAAAGCGGAGGATAACGGGGATTAAAGTAAGAGAAAAGGAAACTAAAAACCTAAAAACACACATACACACCGACACACGGACACGGACACAAACAACACAGACACAAGAAACAGGCCCAAGAAAATTGATGAAATATGTTACATTTAATGATACTAAATTTTAAATACAACCAAACAAAACACAAATGCAACAAAAACAAATTTAATCAAAAGTGTACAAATACGAAGGTAACAACAGTACTATAGTAAACGAAATTTCAAAGTAAGCAAAACCATAAATAATGAAACAAACAAAAAAAAACACAACAACAACACACCACCATTACCATTTTTGAGGAGGACACACAGCGAAGCGAACGGTGGCCTGATTCGAGAGAGGCACGAGGTCACGAGGCCAGAAACACAATTATCTCTACCAACACTACATTGCGATGGATGATGCTAGAGAGAGACACAGAACACGGAAGTGCAAAGGAAGGAAACATCCACAAAAAAAATCCATAAAATCTTTAAAAAACGACAAACAAACCTAGAACCTAACATGATGGTAATGCTTAGCAAATTATGACTCCCCGTAAATTAATTGAACAGAAACAGAACTCGAAGAACTCATCGTCATCATCAGCACACAACCGGATGGGCGACGCGCAACGGAGAAAAAAGACACCGACTCTATGTGCCATCGTTGCGTCCATCGCGGCCACGAATCCGCATCGCGTACCGCGCGCGCCCCATTCTCAAGTACGACTTCCAAGAAGCAACGGGGAGCGCGGCGCTCACCCTCATTCATACCACCACACCCGGCACACATACACCACCCATCCATACACGACACACGTACACACCCACACACACAAGATGGACCCTGCGTAACATTTGAATTAATTCGATATGTGCTCTAATAGTTGAAAACGAAAACAACCAGTAGCTGGTGATAGGAAGGTGATACTGGAGTAACAATGGAACACTAATAAATGAATTGAACATAATAAAGAAACGAAAAAAACCATTACACATTACGAGCGAGTTGTTTCGTTGAATTTACGGGGCAGGAATGTGGCGGAAAGTTGAACTTATGGGAACAGAAGAAGGTAAGTGCGTGATCCTATTGGTTGCAAATTGGCGTGCCCTTTTTCATATAGTTATAAATAAGAAACGGCCTCATGTTTTTGGATGGTTAAACTTTTATTTCAAAGGATGATTCTTAACATTTATGTTGGGAAAAATTGTAAAAATTACATTGAGTAAAAGGCCATGGAGTGGTATGCTAATGAAAGAAGTAAAACGAAAACATCGGCGATTCGCAATCCTTAAGACGGAGGACTAAATTATACTTTTTTTGCATGTTCTATATAAAATGAGCTTTCAGAAGAAATATTACTTGATTTTTTAATATTTTTTTTGACTGATTTACACATGTTTTTGTTTGACTCGTTTTTGACAGTAACACCCTTTATAAAATACAATTTTGGATGCAGAAAATTGGAAAAGGTCATTTCCTTTTCAGTGGTTACGTTCATAAGCAGTATTGTGGTTCGGAAAATCCACATATCGTGTAAGAAAAGCCAATGCACCCAAAACGAGTGTTCTTCGGCTAAATTGAAGCTGAGAGCTTGGACAGCACTTGATTTCAACAGGACGGCGTTACGTGCCACACAGCGACAGCAATTATTGACAACCTCAAGACCCAAATTCACATTGCTACTGCCGAAATAGGACCAGATACAATCGAACATGTACTCAAAAAAGGGCCACTGAATGAGCCTATCGTCGTGAACATTTAACCAAAATTGTTTTCCATAAAAAAATGTTAAGAATCAACCTTTCAAATAAAAATTCAAGCATCGTAACATATTCAGCCGTTTTTTATTTATAACCAAATGAAAAAGTGCACGCTTCACCCTGTATTTCAATCGATCGGTTTGATGCGCCGCTCCATTTTCGGTGAAATCGATCCAAGCCGGGCGCCAACAATTGTAACAGGAACTAATGTCAGGCAAGAGGTAGCAGATCGACACCAGTTAGCCGCCGGCTCCGGGCACCATCCATCTCTCTCGATCCACCGAATCCATATCGCACCGTAGGCAGATCGCTGATCGGTGCCGATCAGAGGGGAACGCGTTCGCATTGTCTCCCGATCCATCGTTCCTCTCGCTCGATCTGCCGCGTTTGCACAAATCAATCACCGGACATTAGTTTTCCCTTTCGATCCACCGCCATTAGCGATCGGCAGGCAGCGATCTGAAATCCTTTGGCCCGTTACAGGGTGCTACTAATGTTTTGGTCGAATCCGATTTTATATTCATAATTATTTTATTTCAACCACTCGAAACGGTATTCGTGGACACTCTTTGCCTTTTTAACAACTCTACACCCTAAACACATTTCATGTTTTTTTGACCATTTTAATCGAGCCGTGCTTTCCGTTGAATTTATTGACCGATCAGCAAATGGTGCGTTGAGGTGCCGGTCGGTGCTGTGCGTCAAACAGCTGACCATGCTAAAACCGCCGACAGCGGGCCGCGGCCTAACCGTGGTCCGGGTTCAGCAGCAGTAATTCAGTGGCGTTTGCCGAATGTGGTTCGCTTTTGCGCGTATCGTTTCTACGTCGGAAGCTAAGGACTGATCAGTGCTGCAAGTCGCCTGGATCGATAGTATCCCCGATCGATCATGCTGTGATTCGCGTGTTGCGTGATAAAGCCGCCCGTTTCTACAATCAACCCTGCGTCGAGTCAAGACAGCCGGTGAAAGAAGTGAAAACTATTTCCCGATCTCCAGCTGCTGAACTGTGAATGTCCTTGTGCCGTGTGCCACCGAGTCCCAGCAGCAGCAATTTCGTTCGTAGAAAATCCCCAAAAATTACCCAAAATCCGCTCCATCAATCATGGCGAAACACAATCAAATAGCTCCCGATGGCAAGTATTGAGGCGACCTACATAGGCGATATTCGATGTTTTGATCGCCTTTTTTCGGTGTGTTTAATGTTGGCGCTAAACAGCATGGCGTCAGCACTATTTTCCAAACAGCCCCGCCGGGTCCTCCAACTGGAGCAACCGTTTTTTTCTTTGGGTTTGGGTCTGTTTGTTTGTTTGCCACCATCGTGTCCTCCTTATGGTCGGGTCGGGCTTAGTGTTTTGCGTTGGTTCTCCGGTGTTTTTGTTACCCAAAGCCCGAAAGTGTCCAAAAATGCGCCTGATCCAAAACATTACACCATTCCATAATGGGGCGAAAGCGATTAAAACAAATCGTTGGGTCGTTGGCGAGACGATGAATGAAAAAGGCTCACCGGAAACCACCAACCCGGGCGACCCAGGATCGCAATCTTTTCCGTCAACAATGTGGTCGAATTTCCAGGTCAATGGAAATTTGACCACACAGGAGGAGGATTTGGTTAACGGACACCCTCCCATGGGCGTTGCGCCAGACATGGTGGATCACGGTCGTTTTTTCAACATTCCCAAAACCTTGACAGGAACGAAAATGTGGCCCCGCACCGTTAGAGCCATAGCTTACCGTTTCCCTAAATCCTCCTCAACTCCCCTGACAGAAGACTATCGAGTGCCGACGCTGCGAATGCAGAAATTGATGAGAGAGAAGCGAGCCAATCCGTGCTGGTGGCTGTTGGCCATCGCCTGTGGCTTGTTCGTTGTGTCAGCCCTCACGTTTGCGTGCTACTTGACCCTCCGATGTACAGGTACCCGACCAACGCCTGTCAACACGGAACACGCGCTAATCGATCGAGTCTATCGCCCCTCAGGACTGTTCGAGTATCGGCCGGAGATCGAACCCCGGCTCGATCGCCCGCAGGATGATGATCACCAATCGCTGGCGTTCTTTCAGACCGAAGGCTACGAAGTGGTGAAACGATCGTTGCAGCTCCTCGAGTACATGGAGCAGTTGGAACCGCTTCTTTCCGAGGATCGGCGTCAGCGCCGGAACGCGCCGGACCTTCCGAATCGGATCGAGCGCAAACGGGACGGCTCGGAAGAGGTTGTGTACGGTGTGCGAAGGCGCACCCAGCGGGAGCAAGACCTGGGCACGCTTCCGATCGTGTACGTAGGCAGTGCCACCCGGGAAGCGGAACCGCAATCGAACAGTATCTCCCGCCAGAAGCGTCAGGCCGTGGTCAACTTGGCGGCCGATCGGGAGCGAGTGAAGCGAGACGCCAAGCAGGACTACCAGCGGTTGGAGCGAGAATACAATCGCTGCCGGAAGGCGGCCCCGAACGGGAAGATCTGCGATCAAATCTACGACAAGTTGCAGCGGCTCTCGGACGAGGTGAACGCACGCTTCCTGGAAATGTCCAACCTGCTGCAGGGCATCCAGGAAGCGGAAACGAGTTCGGGCAAAACGGTCCCACCGTACCCGGCGGTGTTTTTCTCGACCGCGCCACCTACGGAGTCCACCGATCAGACGTCGGCTGCCGATCACTCCACGGAGCAGTCGTCGACGTATGCCACTTCCACCGATCGTAAGGAAGGGGCGCCGAATCCGCGGGTCGCACAGTACGATCCTCAGAAGCATCGACCGATCGAGAACAGTTCCATCCACAGTCTGGAAGATCTGTTTGCTCACCTGTGGAAAGGGATGTCAACAACTTCCTCAACAAGCTCCTCAACGGCCACAACGGAACAGAGTACGACCCCGACCGAGAACCCAGCTTCATACGTCAGCAGCACCACGGGCACCACAAAGTCCTCGCGGTGGACGTCAACCAAAAGTCCGCTCCCTTCGGCCCGTAACCTCCACGATGTGGTCAATCAGCTGCAGCTGGCCCAGATGCTGCAGCCACATCCGTTTCACGAGGACATGGTCCAGCTACCGCAACCACCGGCCAGTATCAATGAGTTCGTCATGACAAGATCACGCAATCGCGATCACAACCACCACGATCACCACTTTGCGGCCGATCTGGATCCCGAGCCGGTGGACCTGGATTCCCCGGGGCAGGATTCCTCGCGTTCTAGCCACCACCAGCATCAGCAACCGTCACCGTTGCTCGTCGGTCCCAGTGCACCGTTCCTGAGCCTGTGCGATCAGCTGCGCTCGGCCAACGGTGGTGGTGGTGGGGGGCTCACTAGACCCGGCCAAGGTCAAGGCCATGGGTTCCAGCATGCCGGCAGCCTAGCGCCAGGCATCCCGATCACCGGCGAAGCCACCAAAGCGTCCTCGCAGATCATCGTCAACTCGGCGTACGCCGGTCCAGCTACGGCCTACATGCCGAACCCGGTCTGCTTCTACCACAACGGACCACCGACCAACGTCCCCTATCCGTTCCGACCGGCGGCGTCCACCAACTATCCGACCTACGCCAACGGAGGCTACCCATCGGTCGTCTACCAGCAGCCCGGCGGTCAGCATTCGGGTGCCGGAGGTAAGCTTCCGCCACTGAATGATCCGACGATCGAAGCCCTGATCCATCCTCGCTTCGCCGAAGGTGGGTCCCTACACTCGACAGTTGACAGGTTTACAGTTCTCGGGCTCGCAGGTCTGATCAGAGGATCCTCCCGAGCTTAGTACAGTGGACAGCGAAAAGAAGTTTAGATCAAGAACACAAATTATAATTAATATTGGGAACTATGAATTATTTTGGGCCAGCTTGCTTTGATTAATATAGGTAATTCCGTTAATTTGAGAGGGGTCTTTTCACATACTCCAAGGTTCATGAATGACCACATCTGGATATTATCATCGAAGAGGTACTCCATGATTTCCATAAAATTAAATATCAGCTTTCGAGTCACCATGATCACCGGAAGGGAGTTCTTCACCTTCTGGATTTATTTTTTGTGGAAAAGTTTTGACGGATTGGAAAGGCTTATGGAGAAGATATTCCTTCCGAATTCGGCGTTCTCAAACATTGATTATGTTAGCGATTTCTGTCATTCTTGGTCGAATATGTTTCATTGGTTTGTTTCATCACTAAAACCCATATTGATGATCATTCGACGTTCTTCATCCATTATTTTACAGTATTTCGAGGTTTTTACCATGCTACAAAATGAGAAATAGGATAATGTCTTGTGAATTTTTCCCCTTGCGTTTCTCAGATTTAATTTTGCATTTTGAGTATGAAAACATGTAAAATATCAAGCTTTTGCTTCTCATAAATCATTAATCCTAATCAAATTGAAGGAAATTGGCGTGGAAACCGGAAAACTTCAAGCTTCCAACTTCAACTGACCTTGCTTACGCTGTGCTCAAATTCCCCTATGGCCACTACCAGAATAATTCAAAATGTCCCCTGATTTCCACATATTATTCAAACGTCCAGTAGCTAAACTTCTTTTCGCTATCCACCGTAGTGCTGATGAGGGCAACGTCCACGTCTCCAGTTCTGATAAAGTTCCCGTTTCCCGTATCCATTCCGACAGCCACGATCCACATGCCGGTGAGCATCCACAACCTCCAGCAGAGCGGGGCGCGAGATGGATCGGTGGCGGCGGCATCCTCCAGTCCCGGCCACGGCACCATGCTGCTCTGTTCGCTGGTCCAGAGTGACCACCGGGCGAGCGTCCCCCAACCGGACCAGACGTTCCACCGGCAGCAGCACGCTAACGAGACGGACACCGCGGAGGACAGTGCCGAGCTGGCGTCGATGTTTGCCTCGGGCCACTCCTCGGCAGCCCGGGCCAAGGGCCGTCAGCACTGCCGTCGGGGCTGGGTCTCGTGCTTCAGTTCGCACCAGTGCGTGAAGCGATCGGCCTGGTGTGACTCCAAGACCGACTGCATGGACGGAAGTGACGAGAGTGCCTGTTCCTGTGTTTCGCGATTGCCACGGCGTAAACTCTGCGACGGGTATGCCGACTGTCCGCTCGGCATGGACGAGATGGGATGCTTCGGGTGTGACAAGTTTGCGTTCTCCTGTTTCCACACGCCCGATGAGGCCGGTGTCCACGGTGGCGGGCAGCAGTGCTACTCGCTGCGGGAACGGTGCGATGGGGTCGACCATTGTCTCAGTCGGAAGGACGAACAGGACTGCTCGATGCTGGTGCGTGACCTGGGCCACTACCTCGCTTACTCGGTGCCGCACACGAGCGGAGTCCTGCACCGGAACCACCGGGGCAAGTGGTACCCGGTTTGTCGGAACGCTGTCCGCTGGGCACGGGAAGCTTGCGAAGCGGAAGTCGGTCCACTGGACCGGGAACCACAGTTAAGCCACGGCCACGGTAGTCTCCCGGGGCCGTACATTAGCCCAGCCAACCCGCAGCCCGAGTTTAGCGATGGTTGCAACGGAGTGTACGTCCACGTCAAGTGTCCTCCGGTTCGCTGCGGGACAAGCAAACTGCACGAACGCCAATCGGCCCGGATCCGGGTGCGATCGGCGAGCGGCAACGGGACCGGAACCCCGAACGAGGAGCTTGTCGAAAGTGTGCGGATTGTCGGGGGCTCCAACGCGGACCCGGAGGCGTACCCGTTCATTGTGGGGATCTTCCGGGACGGGAAGTATCACTGCGGGGCCAGCATCTACAACGAGCACTGGGTGAGTCGGGCGAAGGTCCCAGAATCCCAGACCCAGAGTGTAGAGTTCCCCTCCTTTCCGTAGATCATTTCGGCGGCCCATTGCTGCGATCACTTCCACCGGCACCACTACGAGGTCCGGTCGGGGATGCTGCGTAAGCGGAGCTTCGCCCCACAGGTGCAGGTGACCCACGTGACGCACATGATCGTGCACCACGCGTACAGCTCCACGCTGATGGCCAACGATATCGCGCTGATGCGCGTCGAGACTCCGTTCCACTACAATCGCTGGGTGCGTCCGATCTGTCTGCCGGAGAAGCACCGCACCACCGGGGACCGGGACTGGATCTGGGGGCCGAAACCGGGAACCGTCTGTACGGCGATCGGCTGGGGAGCCCTCCGGGAGCAAGGTGGTGCACGTAAGTACCTGGTTCGACCTGACTTGGGGACGGAAGTCTCATGCTTATGGCCCGTTTCAGCGGACCACCTGAAGCAGGTGTCGGTGCCGATCCTGGCCGTGTGCAAACACAAGAACGACCGGGACAGCCTGCAGATCTGTGCGGCCGACGAAGACGGCGGACACGACGCGTGCCAGGGTGATTCGGGCGGTCCGTTCGTTTGCCAGAGCCGCTCGAACCCGTACGAGTGGTTCCTGGCCGGGGTGGTCAGCCACGGGGAGGGTTGTGCCCGGGCACACGAACCCGGCGTCTACACCCGGGTGGCACTCTTCAACGAGTGGATCGAGCAGAAGGTCCACGAACCGCTCCCGGCCCGAACGGCCAGAGCGGACTGCCCGGGGACACGGTGTATCTGGGGCGGTGGGATCTGTTTGCCGCGGGGCAAGCGATGCAACGGGTTCGTGAACTGTCTCGGCGGCGAGGACGAGTCCGGATGTGGCATGGATCAGTTGCTCCGCTCGATGGCCAACCGAGGTGAACAGGACACCGACGAGGAGGACGATCACGAGGAGGACGATGAGCACACGGAGCTGAGCAGGCAAATGGTGGACGATTCGAGTGTGACTCCCGAGGCGGCAAAGGAGACCCCTGAAGAGACCACCACGGTGGCCACAACCGAACAGAGCACGGTGTTAGAAACTACCGAGCGAAAGGAATCGAGTCCCACGGACCCGTCCAGTACGACCGACACCACGGTCGAACCTACGGCTGAGGGGTCGAGTGCCGAGGGCCAAGAAAGTGTGGTCGTTACCCACACGGTCCACGTCGAGTGGTCCACAACTCCGCTCACTACGCCAACCACGGCAGGTCCTTCAGTGGCAAGTGGCTCCCCGCCAACAGCAACGACTGACAGCCCCAGTACGGAAGGGGCAACGACCGAGTCCCAGGACGCACTCGAATTCGAGATCCTGGCTGATCCGAGCACCACCACCGAGGCACTCTGGAAAGCGGTCGAGAAGACGATCAAGGAGGTCCAGGGATTGGCCCGTGCACGGAACGACTCCAAGGAGACCCCAGAAAGCGACCTTCCGGACCATCCATTCTTCGAGGAGATCGAGGTGATGCAGGAGCAGAAACAGAAACGGATGGCCCAGTTCCGGATGACCGTTCACAATCTTCACACGAAGTCGCCCGTCACTCCGGCCCCACCAACGGGCAACGAGACGGCCGTCCACTACCGTCAGTTTGAGTGCCGCAAGTAAGTCTAGGTCCCGACCGACCGAAGTTGAAGATCTGACTCTTGGCGGTCTTTGGTAGTATCACGCAGCGGATCAATGTGGCGCACCGGTGCGACCGGCTCGTGGACTGTGAGGACGGTAGCGACGAGCTGAACTGCACCTGCCGGGACTTCCTGAAGGACAAGTTTGACTTCCTCATCTGCGACGGCAAGACGGACTGTCTGGACCACACGGACGAGAAGGACTGCAGTAAGTCGGGAATTGAAGTGGGGTGCCTCAAGCGCCACTCACTCCGGTCTGTCTGTCTGTCCAACAGTGCACTGCAAGGTGGATCAATACGCGTGCCGGATGAGCCAGGTGTGTGTGCCGCGGGAGCAGACGTGTAACGGACACCCGGACTGTCCCCTGCACGAGGATGAGCTGGATTGCTGTAAGTGATGGCGGAGAAAAAGATATGGCTAGGGTCGGTCTGTAACGGGGCTCTCGATCTTCCCCTTCGTAGTGGCACTCACCGATGGCCATCGGGTGTACTTTGATGCCAACAACCTGACGCTGTTCCGGAACAGTGGCCTGGTGACGAAGAACACCAACGGCACTTGGGAGGTCCTGTGCGGTACGGTGCTGACGGCCAAGACGGAGCATGCGGTCGAGAAGATATGCTCCTTCCTGGGATTCGCGTAAGACCCGACGGAGCTGGTCTTTGGGCACCTCTCATCCGTTTTTTTCTCCTTCGTTGCAGGGGCTACCGGAACTACTCGCTGCTGAGCCTGGGACCGGACGCGGTACTACCGGAAGAACTGCCCGCGAGCGCTGACGTTGTCCACTCGGTGATGCTGACCGTTCCCGAGGGTTGCCAGGCGCTGCGAGTGACCTGCGCCCAGCACATTAACGCGACCGAACACGAGATCGCCCACTTCGAGCACCAGCCTCAGGAGGAACCGGTCCAGGTGAACATCCGGCCACTGAATCCGATCCACCGGCCACACCACATGCCGCAGATCGTGTTCCAGGAGAACGCGCACGTCGAGCTGATCGAGAACTTTGGCGACGATTACGATTGGCCGTGGAACGCGGATGTCTATCTGGACGGGGTGCTCATCTGCAGTGGGTTAATCATTGACGCGAGCTGGATCGTGGTGGCCAGCAGTTGTACGAGGCTGGTGAACATGCGCCACCAGTACGTGGCGGCGGTGGCAGGTGGTGCCAAGCCGTACCTGCATATCGCCGGTCCGTATGAGCAGGTCGTGAGGGTCGATTGTTACCACTTCATTCCGGAGGCCGAAACGGTGATGTTGCATCTGGCCCAGAAGCTCACGTTTAGCCGGCACGTGCTACCGACCTTCATACCGGCCAGTGAAAACGTGACCGACAGTGAGTGCCTGGCGGTGGGCAAGGACAAGTACGGTCGGACCAAGACGCTGCGGGTTCACCAGAACGACACGAACTGTGAAGGAGAGCGGGTCCGGTGCTACCATAAGGATCTGCGGCAGCCGTACTTCCATCACGAGTTTTGCTACACTCAGGGTACGTTTACAGGTGGATCTTACAGGAGGAGTAGCCATGGCAGTCCAGAAGGATTCCGCAGAACTGACATACAGGCGGACTGGATTTCTCTATCAGGAATGATTGTGTCCTATTCTCATGCGAGATTAGGTTATCGGCAATCGAGTTTCCTTGGATTCCGGAGTGACCGGGGATCCAGCAGAGGGTCGTGTTTTGTGAAAGGGTGTTGGTCACTTCTGGAGTCTGGGAAGATTACGTTGGACTGGACGTTGGACGTTGGACAGATTGAACGATCCTCTGTGCCTGCGAGGATATTTTATGCAGATTAGCCGGTGTAGGGTTTTTGATTGATTTGATGCTGAAGTTTTTCTTTTGGATGAGGTTTTCCAATATCCAGTCAATTTATGGTGGGCTTGAGTTCCACGGACTTGTTCCGAGCTTTAGGAGTTTTTGTATTTTAGAGAGTTTTTGGTTTCTAACAAAAAAGAGCAGCCTTTTTCTATGAGTCTGCTGGTGGAGTCTATTAGTTTTTTAGAAGGATCAGATGGAAAGGTAATAGTCCTATCTATTTTTTTTTTTTTTTAGAGAAATTCAGTGACTCTCGGGCCAACGATGTTCAAGATTCCTGTTTCATAGCTGAAGATTCTGTAAATCTATTCTTTTGCTAATGTTTTGAAATTGCTAGTTAGAGATTTTTCCTGGTTAGAGGGATCTGCATTGATGAAAATTTTGATTTTGGCGGGGATCGACAATATTTGTAGGTTGATGATAAACCACCAGAACCTTACTTAACCTAGACTCGATCCCCATCCACAGAAGCGGCACGGTCCGGTGTGATCGTCTGCAAGACCAAGCGTTCCGGTTGGTATCCGGTTGGGTTCTACCAGAACAAGCGTGGACTGTGCGGATTCAACGAGGTCGTGCGCGTGACAAGCCTGGTCGAGTCGTACCACCGGATACAGCACGTCCTAAACCACGAGCAGTGCCGCGGAGAGCTGTACTACGAGGAACCGCCCTGCGCCGGAATGCGATGCCGGTACGGAAAGTGCATCGGGAAGTCGCTCGTCTGCGATCGGAAGGCCGACTGTGCCGAAGGTTCCGACGAGCAACCGGAGCTGTGCGCCCAGCAGAACGCCACCGAACGTAAGTCAAGTGCGAGGAGTGCCCCCGGGGGCCAGTCACTCATAGTCCTTTTCACTGTCCCCGGCCGCCAGATTGCCTGCCGCACCAGATGCGCTGCGCCAATGGGCGGTGCGTGGAGAAGGCGAAGTTCTGCGACCGTAAGAACGATTGCGGCGATTCGACGGACGAGCCGCACGATTGCTCCTGCTACACGTACCTCAGGTAAGGTCCGCCAGGTCCCGTAGGACCCCGGTGCTACCCCGGTGCTCACTCTCCTCATCTCGTGGTAGAATAACGGATCCGGGCAAAATCTGTGACGGGGTGCGCAACTGTTACGATAAATCGGACGAGAACCCACGGGTCTGCCGGTGTCACGCTGGAAGCTTCCGGTGCGGTGAGTCGGACATCTGCGTGCCGTACGACTTCGTGTGCGATCGGGAGCGCGACTGTCCGAACGGCGAGGACGAGCAGTACTGTTACGCGCTGCAGCAGAACTCCTACGAAGCGTAAGCGTAACGCCCAACGGGTGTGTCCTCAATACCTAACGTCCTTGTTTTACCTCCCGCCGCCAGTGGTTACGGTGAGCTGATGGAGCAAAGCTTCGGCATCTGGCACTCGAAGTGCTTCCCGAAGACGGCCCAGTTCGGGGACGAGTACATGCGCGACATCTGCGAGCAGCTCGGCTACGGCCAGGTCCGTAAGATCTACGGCCGGGCGATCGTCGAGCAGTCGCGACTGCGCACCGCCAACAGCACGGACAGCCCGGCGGAAAAGCTGCGCCGGGCCGCCACCAAGACGATCGTGCAGAACAAGTTCTCGAAGGTGGTGATCAACGGGAACCACACGTTCTACATGAAGCCGAGCCGGCCCATGTTCAAGGTGATCAACTGGAACTACCACGACGAGCAGAACTGCCACCGGTTGGAGCTGCTGTGTGCTCCGTGAGTGAACACGGGAGTCCCTGGACAACGGCCCATCCAATAAAGTTTAAGTTCTAAATGCAAAAGACCAAAGCCCTTGGTGCCTCTGTGGCGCAGGATTTATTGGAGCCCAAGTACCATCACCCAATACACACGCAGGATAAGTAATAATCAGGATCAGAAAGCACCTAATGCGGAGGTCCATGGCCACGCAGGGCAAAGAACGGACATCCGCTTTCAAGCTGCTGCTTCAGCGTCTGGCAGTCGCTGCTTTCGGTCCACAGGCTCTTCGGACAGTTCTGAAATGGAAGCCCAAGATGGATTACCAATTTCTCGATCACACGGAAGGAAGCTCACCTTGAACAGGCTCGAGTAGACACAGTTCAGGAAGCCTTGCGGCACAAAACTACAGCCGGCCCGATCCGGTGAGGCAGATACCGGTGCCACGTTGTAAGCCGGATCACTCTGAATCTGCCGGGCGCAGGTATCGACGGTGCCACCAAGCAACGGAGCCAGATTGGTGTCGCTGCCAAGCGTCCCGCTCATCGATCGTTTGATCGCATCCGTGTTCAGGGTGTTGTTTGCGAAGCCACCGAGCTCCGTCAGGACACACTGCACCACGCACTGTGGGGTGACGGACGGGTGTTAGGAGAGTGCTTCCGGGTAACTCTTCCGGTAACTTACGCATCCTTCCGTACGGGGGGTGCCCGGTGCGGGCATCTGACCAGGTCGCAATCGGCCACACTTCTCCATGACGGCCGGATCGACCGATCGAGGCATCCGGCAGCAATCGTCCACCGTTACGGCGCGATTCGGTTGAAAGCAGGATGCATCCGGGGCCGGTGGTTGGCTGGAAGCCTGTATGTCACAAGCTGTGATTAACCTTTCGACAGAGACACGTCCGACGGAGACTTACGATGGCCACGATGGCGAACCCGACCAGCACTGCGGTGAACATGGTTCGGCTGAAGTTGCTGAAGTTCTGTGATGATCATCGGTCCACGAGCGGTGCTTTTTATACTCGGCGGCATCGGTTCGCCAGAATGACGCCAAATTGTCGTGCTCATTGTGTTTGAGGAACAACTGAATTTGTGAGGGTACTTTGCAGCGAAGAAAAACTGGCCTCGTCTGTCATTTTTTTTTGGCTTAATGGCCAACAAGATCGCTGACACCAGACAACCTCGTCGAAGGTCAAATTTAATGCATCGGGCGCTCACCAAAACCTAGCCGATTGCCAAAAGGGCCAATTGGAGCGAAACGTTCATTGTACATACTTTTAATTTATTTGTCACCGATTTTGGGGCTTTGGTAAAGTTGTTAGGCGGAGTTTTCACGTTTTAGCGTGTTTGTTTAGTTTCTTCTTCCGGCATCAATTCAGAGCTCCGAGCGAGCTGAGTGAATCTGATCCTTTTCCTTCCATAATAAAAATTGGAATTGATTATGAATCTGTCCTGATGGCCACCCGGGACCCATGGCAACAGTCGATTCTGATAAGATAATTTTCAGTGCCTTTTTTGCACATTTCGTGTGTTAGTTCGGCCATAATTTCGTGAATCTTATTTTTTTTAATGCTGAAAAGTTGCAAGCTTGTCAGCATAAACGCGATCTTTTGCGTAGCCTCACTAGGAAAAGTCCGACGGTAGCCAAATCGAATGATCTCGCGTTTTCGCGCAGTAGATCTTAAAACGTTCGTGCTGTGTGACTCGTTGTAGTGAAACCACATATCTTCTAAGTCCATATCTTTATTCGCAGGTCAAAGGCAAAATTTGTTATCAGCTGGTGGTAAGGCGGTATTTGGCCATTTGGTTTGTTTACGTATTCGCCAAGTGAAAAATGTGCCTCGTCGCTGAAGAAAATGTTGATAGAAAAATTAGCATTTTCGACTCCCCACTTTTGCAGTAAGCTTTACGCTTTACGTACATCTGCTAAGAACCTCCAAAATTGACGGCATACGTTTACCACGATTGATCAGAATCAGATCAGAAAGTTGAAGCACCCTCGGCCTGTCGAACTAACCGTATGCAGTAAGGACTTGGCAAAGGTCTATAAATTTTTAAGCTTTCGGCAAATTGAATTATCCTTTCGAGAGCAACATTTAGTAGCTCTTCTGAAGTTCGTTGGGATCTCACAGAAATTCAATTCAACATTCAAACCTTAATCGAATCAGCCTTAATGAAAAAGCTAAAGGGCCAGTGTTCCACATTTCAACGGAAAAGGACGTTTATTTAACGCTACCTAGTTTCTGCATGGACGCTGATTCGATATAACAACACCACAAGTATTTGCGCTTAGTTTATTAAACCGGTACCGGTTTGAACAGTGACAGTAAAGAAATGTTTGAAGCCGCCGTCTTCGATCCGACGCCTACTGTGATGGTGGTGGTCCCCGGCCGCGTAGAGTAAAGTACGGGCATCCGTTGTCGAGCTTCTGCTTCAGGGCCTGACAGTCGCTGCTATCGGTCCACAGGCTGGTCGGACAGTTCTGAAAGGATCGCACCGTAGTAGTCTCGATCCGCAGCTTCAATATGCCCGTCCATGGTGCTTACCTTGAACAGGGCCGTATCCAGACAGTTCATGAAGGTTCCCGGTGCGGAGCTGCAGCTGCCGTCCGAGGAAGAAGCAGAGCCTCCACTCTGAGCCTGACTGGCGCACGTGTCAACCGTGCTGCTGACGAGCGAGGTCAAAGTCGTATCGCTACTACCGATCGTGCTGGCCAACGATTGTTTGATCGCATCCGCGCTGATTGCATTGTTGGCGAACCCACCCATAGCCGTCAGGACACACTGCATCATGCACTGTATGGGGAAGAGATTCGGAAGAGTTGAACCGCGGTACTAAAAGTAACCCCCGGCCGATCTGTTGATTTACGTCTGGTCCTCCTCCTCTCCCTCCTCCTCCTCCTTGAGGAGGCGCACCAGTGGACGAGCCATCCGTTGGCGGTGGCGGAGGACTCGGTTGCTCGCTGCGGCACTGGTCCATCGCGGCCGAGCTGACCGATGGCGGGATTTTGCAGCAATCCTGCGCGCTAACGGTCTGATTCGCTTGGAAGCAGGATGCGTCAATCGCTGGTTGTTGGCCCGCAACCTGCGATGGGTTAAATTCTGATTCGTACGGGGAGCCGCCGAGAACAAGATGAGGTACGCTACTTACCACACCAAAAATGGCCAAACCCACAAGAACTACGGCAACCATAGTTCGTGGTATTGATATTTCAAAAAGAATCGTCCCGTTCCAGTCCTAGCAACTCTATGATAGTGAGCGATCGGCAAAGGCATCATTTTATACTGCCATTCTGAGCTGGCTCACCGAATTCCCCAACAAATGTTATGCTAAAAACAGGTAGACGATTTTTTCAAAAAATTCCGTTTATTTACGGATGCCAGACAGCGTTTATGAAGGGCTATGCATGAGAGCGCGCCGAAAAACCCCGAAAGAGACCGAACGCGATGTGTCATACTTCAGTCCATAATCATGAAAGGGAATCATTGTTCGTCCGTTCATCGTACATTTATTTCCACCAAATTAACTACGGCGTTCATAATTGGCAATGACGTGGGGACGTTGGAATTTAATTTAGTACACCAAGGGGCCATACATAGAAATGAGTCAAGCATGTTCGAGAAAGGTACAACTGTTTGCTGAACGTTTGCTTTTATTTCCCAAAACCAGCTTTGGACAGAACAGAAAGTGTGCAGGAACGGGTACAATAATATGTTTGATTAGATAGATCGAACTCTCTCCCTCTCGCATCGGAAATCGGAAAACCACTTGCGGGATTCATGGTCTGTGCTTAATTCTGGCGACCTTCCGGTTTCGCCAAACTAAAGAAAGGACATCCATCTGCCAGCTTGGCTGCCACCAACGAGCATCCTTGGTTTTGGATCTGGGCCGTATCAGGACAATTCTGCAAGAAAACAACAAACGGGCGGTTTCAAACGCTTCCTGCAGAGGCGTCTTCCCGGACCCCCTTTACCTGGAACACGGTCTGATGGACACAGTTGAGGAAAGCATTCGCCGTGGCACTGCACCCCGGTCTTCGACCTTGAACCACCGGTGACGTCGTTGAGGAGTTCGCAGGAACCGAAGACGTCTGGAGGCACTGATCGACGGCCGAGCTGATGGCGGTGGCAAACGTAGGATTGCTCTGGATGATCGGCTGGAGGCTGTTCTTGAAGCCGGTGGCGTTCAGTTTTCCGTTCGTCAAACCGCCCATCGAGGTCACTATACACTCCGATATGCACTGCGGTTTGCGAACAGAGTTTGTTAGAAGGGCTCGCGACATCTCAAGGTCCGCGACGCAACTTACCGGCGGTGGTCCACCGCGTGGGCCGTGTTCGTGTCCATTTTGTGCCCTTGGCGGGGGCTTGGGTGGGCCATGTTCCGCTTTGCACTTCTTCAAAACCGAACTGTCCACCAGCTTTGGCATTTTGCAGCAGTCCTGAATGGTGGTGTTGAATGCGCACTTCCTAAAATCTACAGGGTTCATCGTTTGTCCTAGGACCTGCAGGATGAAGCGGAGAGCATGCTTCAGCCGGTTACGTTACGGAAGGTTCCCACACTTACCACAACGCTGCCCAGGAACGCTGACAGGATTAGCGGTACGTACGGACTCATGGTGACCTCGTTTGAGGTGCCTATGTGTCGGGAGACCCCCTTTATACTGGGTTACACTCACGAAAGGCTCGTTAAAACCGTATCAAAACCTCATCAGAATGTCCAAATTATTTGAGGTCCACAATGAAAACACTTCCATTTTTTGTTTGTAAATGATAACTTAAAACGAATTTACATGCATGTGAAGAAATCAGAGATAGAAATTTGCTTTATTGTCACAGTCCATCGAGAGCGGCCGTTAACAAGCGAAACGAAATTAGCAGATCCTCCTTGCGCCAGATCGTTAGGGAATTAATTTGTTGTGTCCTTTTCGAGGGGGGGCATCATTATGGGTTTCCTGCGGGCAGCGTGTGCATTTGGAATGCCATAAACATTTCCCTCACATCATCCACCGACCCGGTACAGGTGGAGAAGTAGCTCTTGAAGTCGTTGCACAGCTTGGCTGAAAAGGGAACACAGAATGGCACGTAAGTCCCATGCGGACACCGTCAACTCAAATTGTCACTCACAATCAGTGTAGCTTTCGGTCGGACATTTCTGAAAAGGAGGAAACGCAAGTTAGTTGCAGGACATCTATTGCGAATCTGGGAGCTTACCGTGTGCAACTTGCCGCCGGCGCACGTAATCAGCATGGCCGGAATCGGATCGGAGCACTGGCCGATGGCCGGCTTCAGTAGTTTCTCAATGTTGGCACGCTCTGCCTCTATCATCGGACCACACTCCTCCAGCACGATCGACTCCATCAGTCGCTTCATCTCGCTCGAAGCCTTGATCGTGTCCTTAATGTACGCGCGGATCTGATCGGCATCCAAACGGCCGTCCGACTTCACGAATCCATGCTTCTTCATGATGCACTGCGCGAGCTCCTGCACGGGAAGAGACACAAAACAGTGACTTCTCTCCGTTACCTTGGCCAGCTGGATGGCCAGTCAGACTTACACAACCACTCTGGGGACTCGGCGGACCCTCGGGAATGCTACCGAAGCACTCGTGCAGCGACTGGTTGTTGAACACCTGCGGTACGTCGCAACAGCCCTTATCGTGGTTACCCTTGTCCATGGCGGGCAGCGTTTTACAGATCGGGTTCGGCTCACCATTGGCGATCGGAACGAACCATCCGACGACGGCAAGCAAACCCCAGCAGCACACGATCGATCGGCGGAAGCTAGTGGCCATTATTTCCGTTCGGTTCTCCGGTTCGGCAGAGCGATTCGCCCTCTAGTCCAGTACTGCCGCTAGCACCACGCTAGCGACCCCATTTTATGTCGCGCCATTCCCGCAGGGCTTATTAATAAAAAAGCTTACCAAAAACCAACAACTTAATTCGACCTTTTTTGTGTCTGGCCATCCCGCTTGAGTTGGCAAGTTGGGTTGGGTGGTTTTTCCCATTCCCGCCCAAGGTCACAAAAGTAAAATTTGCAAATGGCGATCGTGATCCCCCTGAAGCTTGTCGCTTTTTCGAGCGTCCAACCAAAATTCCATTTCAATAACACACCCCAACGGAGATTGTAGCAATTTGGGTGAAAATCAAAACAAAGTCAGTGTTTTGGGCCGCACGAGAGCGAAATGGGGGGGAAAGGTTCATAACAATGGGGGTGCAAATGGAGGACAGTTTTTGTGGCCGTAAGCGATCATACACTGAAATTTGTCTATGGGGAAGAATGTATTATAAATATCATATATCTACCCAAAATTGTCCGCCTTTATTTATTACGATTTATCTCGAAGGCAATGGTGGCTTGCTTTCAACTAATTCTACCAAACAGTTGCCAAACGAAAAGCTGCAGTTAGAGGTCTTTGCCAAATTCTGCACCCCGATGCATCTTGGTGTGTTGAAGTCAAAGTCGGGACAGTTCTAGGAGAAAAAAAACAGTACCATAACTAAGCTTAAATGGCACTAATCCCAACTAGAGAACCTTGTCCTAAACCTGCTTTCGTCATGCAGTCAAAGAACCGATCGAGCCGCTCAGGGCATCTTGCGCCAGGCATCAGTCGAGGTGCTTCGAAAGCATTCGACCTCACATAAGCAGGTTCGTAATCATTATCCTCTGAGTTCCTCGCCATCACACTGAATTCAATTCTGAGTGGGATGTTGTCGATCGGGCGGGAATCGGGCTTTGGTCAAATGACTATTTGATGGACAATCGAGACACGCCGCTCGTGGCATTAATTCGTGAATTTCCCCACCGATCACTTACTAATAAATTATGATCGTTAGCGACTCATGAGTTGTTAACGACCGAGCTTTCTCCCGTTCTCAAGCGTGGTTCTAATTTTAAACTATTAAATCTTCATTAACCTTCGCGCGTGGCCAGGTACCGAACGGCCCCAGTGGCAGTATAAATAACGTGCCGATCGGTTCGAGAGAGCATCAGATCGCTTCAGTTGGACACCCGCCCCAGAAAGTAATCGACAGCTCCGATAGGTGTGAAAATGTATCCAATCACCGGTAAGACTCTGCTGGTGCTCTGCTGCTCGGCGCTGCTCTCGGCGGTCGTGTCGGGTGCACCGAGCTCCTGTACCAAGCTGGACCTGCAGACGGATCCGTTCTCGTGCTGCACCATCCCGAAGCTGCTCGACCTGACCGTCGTCAGCAAGTGCTTCGAGCAGTTCCCGATCGATGCTGCCAGCGGCAGCACGAAGGGTGCTAGTGGCATCCCGCAAACCGATGTAAGATTGCAAGAACCGCTGCCCTCTTTACAGGACGTTAATCTCGATCTATCATCTCCCCTCAACAGTGCATGTCCGAGTGTATCCTGAACAGTACTTCGATCTACAATGCGCAGGGCGTGCTGAACGAGAAGACACTGAACTCTGTGTTTATCGATAGCCTGCCCCAGAACAGCCCCTGGCTGAGTGTGGTTCAGGGTGCGGTCAAGAACTGCCTGGCGAAGTCATCCAGGCAGACCAAGGACTTCAGCAAGGCGGTCGCCGACCAAAGGAAGACCACTGGCAGCAATGGTGGTCGGGTGTGCAAACCGCAGGCCAGCTTCCTGGTGGATTGTATCCACACGACGGTGTTCAGTAACTGCCCGACGACGCTGCGCTCGACCACGGACGAGTGTGCCACCATCTGGACGTTCCTGCAAAACTGTCCCTTCAGCGCCCTCCGTCAGTGAGTTCCCTGTGTCTGCGGACTGGGAATCCCGGAGGAAGGATAAGTGAAGAATAAAGACGGACACACGGCTACGCAAACAGCACAGAATTCCGTCCATTCCGTTGTCCTAGAAATCGAACGCCGTGTGACTTTTATTACTTTATCCGTTTACTTTAGCTACTACGCAGAGAAGGAGTCAACAACGAGATAGAGGGGGAACTCTTAAGGGGGAACTGCAAGGGTGTTTTTGAGATCAGCGGAACGATGACATGGAGCTGGAGTTCTAATAGACCTTCCGTAAGCGAAACAGGATGCGACAAGGACAACGAGTAACAGTGAAGAGTGCAAAATGCTCGCTTGGCCCGATTGGTCTCCGGTTCCCCTTCAGCACTCGCTCCGCAAGCTGGCGCTGGAGATCTCGTTCCACTCGAGCCACTTGGACACCTCGAGCGGTAGGTCCGGCTTCGAGAGGCGCGCCGGTTCCACCGTCACGCCCGACCCGGTACCATTTTCGGCCTTGTCCAGAAACTCGGTCGAGCTGGTTTGGGACGTCGCCGAATGTTTCGCTGGCGCCGCGGGGCCGTGGACCTGTAAGCTGAGACCGCTCTTGAGCAGGGTCGCCATCACGTCATCCACCGAGCACTGTATGACGCGCTGCCGGCATAAGGCAATGCAGTGGATGAAGCCATCGTTCGCCCCGAGGAACCGGTGCTCCATGAAGATGGACTGATCGTCCCAGTACACGATCTGCGTGGCAAAGAGCGAGGTTAGTTGGTCTCCTGCAGTCGGAGGCTCCACCAGAAGATGCTTACCCTGGAACTGATCGTAAACCGTGTGAAAGGACGTATGAACCGTCGGTAGCGGATCGTGGTGGCCCCCTGCACGACGGATCCTCCTTTGCTTCGGATGGTCCGATAGAGGGTCGTTCGCTCGTAGAAGTCGACGCGAGCAAAGTCCACCTCGCGCAGGTACCGCGCATTGTTCATGTGGTACAGCAACGTGTCGATGTCGTTCGTTAGACACAGCCCTGCAAGAGATTGTAATTAATTTGTTAACTTTTCACAACAAATAAATTGATGCTTTCTGGAATTGCATAACTCAGTTTTGCCAAAAAAAACTATTTAAAAATAAAATCAAATCCTTCAGCCAACAAAAGGCTAATGCAAACACCATGCGCCTCCATCGAAGGAACCATTGGACGTTACTCTGCCCGTCACTCAACCTAAGCCCAAAGAAGTAAGGCACAACATCTCATTAGAAAGCACCTGGCATCACTCCGGGGAGCTGTGTTATTGATTTAATCGAAAGCCTCGGGCCACGGAATGTTTTATTCATCGGATAAATCGCCGGGCCGGAAGGGCAAGATTCGAGCGTCCGGCAGTCGGTCCGATCGAAACCGCATAACTAGCGATGCTAATTATAGCGCGTGACGTGTAAAGTGTATGCGAAAGCGAGGGGCGCCACTACTCACCGACGACGCTGCTCGTGTCCAGAATGTGCATCCGTTTCTTGAGAAAGCGTGCCGAGACCACGCAAAGGCACATCCGCAGGAAGTAGTGCAGCTCGAAAAGACCGTACAGGGCCACCAGCACGCCGAGCACGATGCCCAGCACGGTGCACAGCATCGCGGGCGCTTGCTTCGATCGTTGCTGGGCGGCTGGCAAGGACTGCAGTGCCGAAGTGCTGAAAGCTGGCGCCACTTGACAGCTGGGCTCACTTCCGGCCTTCCGGTGCTCACAGGTCCCTTACCTTGCCACTATCGACCATCAGTGCACCATTATTCCTTTTCGTTTTTTTTGTTGCTATTCACAGCACAGCGATGGTTCGTTTGACGGTGCGTGGAATGTGAGAAGTGGAATTCACGAAACGAAGGACCGTGCACTTCCTTACACTGCCCGTCCAATCACGGGACACTCAAACCATCCTCACGATCTAATCCTCGGAGCGCCAATGGACGAAACGCCGCGAAATCCTGGACCGTCGGTGTTCAGATGACAGCTTGGAGCGGGCGATCGAAGGAACCACCGCAACCGAGCGATGGATAACAAACTTTCCGACGAGGTTTTGCTCGTTTGTTTTGGTCACTAGCGCGCAGGCGCCCGGCACCGTCGGACGATGGTTTTCCTGTGTGCGGTGGACAGATGCACCAGTCGCCGTGGCTCTAACACATACAAGGATACAAGAAGGGTACGAAATGCAATCGGTTCCCTTTTACGCGACGGATGTAAACAGAAACAGAAACTGTGCCAACGGCACATTGTGAGTAGCGCCGTGAGAAAGCTATCTCACTATCGGTGTTGTGAGAAGCCATATCGCTTCCACGCGCCGAACTCAGTGTTTGCAGTGCAGTGGTGTATATTTTTATTTTAAATCAGATTCCTTCCCAATTTACCATGCTTACGCACTTCCTTCCGCATTCGCACAGCTTCACAAAAATGGACACTTGCTGTGGTACGCCTTCAGCTTCCGACAGTCCTCGTTAACGGTGAACAGCTTCGGTGGGCAGTCGGCAAACAGTGTCATCCCCATACAGGCCAGGATCGTGCCGGAGATGGGATGGCAAATCTGTTCACCGTCGAAGGCCGGCGTCAGTTTGGCGCCTGCCTCGATTTCGTCCTTCATGCCGTCGGCCATCTTGAAGCAACTGTCGATTGTGTCCAGGGATATCTTTTTCCACTCCGGGGCCAGTGGTTTGGCCGAGCCGAGGTAAAGCTGCGTCAGTGCCTCGCGATCGATTTTACCGGCCGCGTAGAGACCGGTTTGGTTCATCACGCACTCAGCCACACACTGTTGGGTGGAGAGTGGAGATAAATTTGCCATTTCGTGGTTTCGTGTCTGAAGGCTTGTTACTTACGCAACCCCTCGGTATGCCACCGATCGCCATCTGACGCTTCGTTTGACCGATCCACTTCGAATGGCACGCCATAAAGGCGCTCGGTTCTACCAGTGACGGTGTGGCACAACATTCCGCTGCGTTCTAGGGGATAGACAGTGGGTCAGTTATTTCAGGGGAAGGGAGAAGTAGCAAATTTATACTTACTTTCTGAACGGGTGGTCCCTTCAGGCAGGGGTTGTCACCAAAAACCAGACGAAAGGTGAGAGCTGTCGCGACAAAAATGAGAAACTTTAAACTCTTCATTCGGGAACACAACTGAATTTCTTTGTACTAAACTCGCAGTCAGTCAACCTAAAAACCTCTGCAACTCTCGGTATTCTAAGCAGCATTTATACTAAAACTGGTCGGTAGATATCAATTCGATTGATCACACCGCAAAATTTTTTATTTCATCTGACGTACAGCATCCTTCTCTATATTTATAATCAAGACATCAACTGTAGACATTTCAATAAATTCGCACGCGTCTTGAGCCGATTGGCCTTTGAAATGGCCCCCCGGTCACACCAATCCTTCAAAGTGTCACTCAGCTTTCAGTCGACTTTAAAGGGTTTCATTGGAGATAATTAGTACATCGGTAGGTTGCTTTAGTTACAATTCACGGCGGAAGTATCACTATTGATAAAAAGCAAGTCAGCAAGTCAACGCCGGTCGGTATTCGAGATATCACTTGAAACCGTCTTGCCGGTAAACCGAGGCAGTCAGTACGACGGTTCAGTTCATAGCGATCGGTTCTAGTTTAAACAAGCTTTCTTTTTAGCGAATAGTTCAAGCCGTGCTGTTTTCGTTCCATTACATTTCCATTATCCTAAGTAAAGTAATCATTCGCGAGTCACTCGTCCGTCAATCAACAGCAACAATGTTAAATCCACACCAAATAACGCCCTATATTTACCTTTCAGCCCTTCACTGACTGATGAGCCGTTCCGAAAATGATAGACCGATTTGATTGAATGGCTGACTGGGCTCATTCGAGAAGTGAACAAATGTGCCGAATGGTACGATCACTGAAATTGACAGGCCACTTACGGGTAACGAACAATCGAAAAATGGCCGTTTCGCCATCACGCAAGGGCTGCACGATGGAAGGTTGGGAAATTTATCAGTTCAGTTCACTCCGTAAACTTTTATTAAAATCCCATACAGCGAAAGGGGAGCAAACGATGCGCTGCTCACCTGATCTGCTTAGACGAACACATACGTTGCGCTAATTTGCATCCGAAAGGGCCCTGTGCCATGGAACCACTAATTACGCTGTCGATTATCCGGCCCACAATTGCCATCCAGCGACGCAACCGATTGTCGTGCGCAATGATGAGGCAAAAATGGACTTCAGCAAGTGCAGTTGGATGCCCCGGACTGTCACCAGGGTGCCGGGATGCACCACCGCTGCACTCACATAAGCCTTGCCGTTCGCGTGCACCTTTCATTCCTATTATTGCACCGGTCGGTCTGTGAGAGCAGGGCGGTGAAAACCGGAAGTGGATATTTGATTGTTTCTGCTTCGTCCGTGATTTGCGAGACGCGAGATCGGGCGGATAAAAACGTAACCCGCAGCCCTCGGGTCGATCTCAGTTGCATCGAACGGCTCGCAAAGTGATGAACCGTAAAATGGTGGCCCAACTGCGTGGTGTGGTGAAGTTCCTGCTCGTGGCTGGTGCGCTGCTGGTTGACTTTGGTGTCGCGGAAAATCCCTGCTCCGGTGGACCGCCCGTCGATACGGTACGGTCAAGGTGATGGCCCCCTTACTCCGAGCCCGCTGATCGATGATCGCCCCGTTTCTTTCTTCCCAGAAACCGGCCGAATGTTGCGCAACGCCAATGCTGGTCGATGGAACCATCATGATGGACTGCTACCAGCAGTACATTGAGCAAACGAAGAAACAGCTCCAGATGGACGGCATTCCGCGCGGATGTGTAAGAACGCAGTTCGAACGCGATTTTCAAAACCAAACCGTCACTTAGTAGCGTCACGTGGTGGCCGTATTTTACAGTGCATCGCCGAGTGTGCCATGAACGCGACCATGATGTACGCCGACGGGATGCTGAAGCGGGACGATCTGTCGAAGATGTTTATGGACGCGGTCAAGGACAAGCCGGAGTGGATGGCGGTGGTGCGCGATGCCACGAACGCGTGCTTCGAGCTGGCGGAGAAGAAGAAGGACGAAATCGAAGCCGGGGCCAAGCTGGAGCCAGCCTTCGAGGGGGAGAAAATCTGTCACCCCGTATCCGGTACGGTGCTACGCTGCATGGGCATGATGATGTTTGCCCAGTGCCCGCCCGCCGTTTTCAAGGAGAGCGAAAACTGCAACAAACTGCGCGAGTACGGCAGCATGTGCCCGATGATTTAAGGTGCCCGTTATTTTGTGTAAAAGCAGAGGTGAAGTTAAACACAAAAACAGCATAGGTTGAGCAAGTGCCCGAACCTTCAGATTAAAGTTGGTTGTTGACTTGGATAAACATTTTTCTCTTAGTACGGCACAGATGGCGCTAGCATCCGAATGCGTGCCGCTGTAAGTATTTGTGCCGCTGCAAACCTGCTTTGAATTCAAACAAGGTTTTGTCTTTATTGTTCGATTCGATGGCAAAAAAAACACTTTGCTCCAATTTTTGAGGATCGCTTATTGAAATTGACTTTTAACAAGCCGTAAAATTCATTTTAAACAACCTACCAAAACTTATGCTTGATCATAAATTGTCAAACAACTCGTTAACGAAACGGCTGAAGGATTAAGGCTCGCGGTTAAGTGATTGCTATCAGTTTTCAACCATTGAGCGAACCAATTTGCTCCGCAATTAATAAATTTCTTAAGCCAACATTCCAACACCACCATTAAATTTAATTGCACCCATCCTTATCCTCCGAAAGAAAGTGTATCCTTACTGAATTATCATTTCCCCGAATCACGATGAACTCCGGCACCCCAAAACTGCTCCCAGGCGGGCCAATAAATTAAAGATTAATTATCCAATCAACAGTACGGGGTTTCATTCATGCGACACTACGCCACGGGCCTCGGTTACCGGACGTGTGGGGTAATTTTGGCGCCTTCCCGCCAAGAAGGTTCATCGATAAGATATGGCTACAGAAGCGGCTTAGCCGCAAGAGATGGTACACCTGTTCCAGGTGTTGTGACTCAGGACACTAGCTCTGCCAGGTGTGCAAACAATCCGTAATCCGCACGGTACGCGCTGCTGGACCGTGTTTAGATTCCCAACCGCTCCGTCCGTAGCACATGACCCCTCGATTGTCCTTATCGGTACGGATTGTGTTCTTCCTCGTTTATGGGTTTAGATGACAGATGAATCCTTTTATCGTCAATCCAAGACATGGGATAGAAAGAGCACACGGCCGATGAGGGAGCCTTATGGGAAAGACAGAGCGGACACAGCGGCGATGATTATGCTCGGCGATCGTGCGGTTGATATAAACTAAGATGCCGCGCTCGGTGAACCGCATCGGTGGCCAGTCGTCGTTTGAAGCTGACCGCTGACGGTCGAGTGCGTGTTCCCAGTGGCCTGTGGAGAGCAAACAAATACATAATGTGTTCGGTCCGGAGGTTGATCATCGTCGTCACCGTTAGCATAGGAGTGGCCACCGCAGTGTCAGCCGCCGATACGTGCCCCGTGTATCTGACCGTGTCGGCCTTGTCGCGCACTATGGAGGATGCACCACTTGTGATCAACTGGGGCCCGGGGTGTGAGACACCACCCGACTGGATCGGGTTGTACACGGAGAATCCGGCCCTCTCGGATGCACCACCGGTCGCGAAGGTGCTGGTCAACGGGGAGCGCAGCGGACAGATCGTGACGGAGGTGAAGTTTGGCCGCCACAAGCTACCGGGCGGTTGGAGCCACGAGCAAGTCCTACAGCGAATCCCGAAACGGAAAACGAAACCGATCTGTTTCGATCTGTATCTCACGAGCTACGGCCAGGACGGGCAGCTGCAGTACTTCGACTGTCTCAAGATACAACCGACCTGGATGTTCACCGAGGGTGGCCTAAGCAACGTGACGCTCAAGGACCTCTTTCTGCCGGGCACACATTGCTCCGGGTGCTACCAGACGCGCGCCAACGTGGGCAACGTGTTCCTCAAGAAGATTGGCTTCCGGCAGAACCTGGACATCTGGAGCCAGCTCGTGTTCGGCGTGCGGTATCTCGATTTCTCCATCGGCTACTATCGCTCCCACAACGGAACGCGCAATTTCTGGATCATGAACGAGCATTTCCGCGTGGCCTCGCTCGTCCCCATCCTGCAGGACATCCGCCGGTTTGTGATCCTCTCGGAGGAAACGGTGTTCATGGACTTCCGGCGCTTCCCGCTCGGGTTCCACAACAATCCCGAGCAGCACGCCGCGTTGCTGGCCCTGCTCGAGCAGGAGCTGGGCGATCTGGTGTACCGGCGGCGATCCGACGCGGTGGAGCAGGACATCGCCGACGGCACGCTGCCGGATGGTGAGTCGTACAATCTCACCATCGGCGAGATGCGGCGAGAGGGAAAGTACATACTCATCACCTACAATCACGAGGCCAGTCTGAATGGTAAGTTCCCTGCGGCCAAGGCGCGAGTGCTTCAATCAAGCACCGCGCGGTGTTAATGTGCTCCCCCCCCCAGGAGGGGCGATTATCCAATTGAGTGGCGTGAACAGGCCGCTGCAGCTGCCACGCGGCGAGTGTGCTGATTTGCGCATTGATTGTACGAAATTGCATTCACTCAGCAGCCAAGACGCGTGACGGCGATCCGTGTTCGGGGCGGGTTGCAGTGCCTGGTTTTTGCCGGCACCACACAGGCACTTCCGGCCTTCAGCGCTTAAGACAACACGCCGTGCGTTTGATCGCCGTCTGATCACACAAAACAGGCGTTTCACACAGCCAAGGGCCAAGGGGCCACCATTAACTGGCAAGGCGCCCGTTCTAGTGCGCGTCCTCCTTCGGTTCTGTTCCGACCCTAAAACGACAAACAAACCTCACAAACGCCGTGAGTGCCGCGGGTTTCCAGCACCGTCCTTGACATTCGTCACCCGGTACGGCATTAGGTGGACGAGGCAAAACCGTCCCCCCACACAGCGAGCCGATTTGTGCGCCATTTGTCCTGGCAAAAACACACCTCCACATGGGGGCTTCCTAGCGCAGGGCAGGGCGACACTGACCCACATTCGCGCCTGCGGACTCATCGTGGCATCGCTGTGACGCAATGGATTACTGATTTCGGCCGTGCCGAAATCTCGCCAACAGCGAACTCGGCCAGCGAAAGATGCAGGCCAGAGTGCGAGGATGGTGCCCGGGGTGCCGTGATACGAGCCTTTGCTTTTATTGGTTACCCCGTTTGCTTGTGGGTCGTTTTTGTTTGCGACCTTACCTTTAGGACTGTCGCAGAGGCTTTTTAATCCACCGGAGGTCCCCCCCAAAAGACGGTTCATTGCATAATGCTCGTTTATTACGTCCAATTAAAGTGCCGCTGGGGCTCACAATTAGTCGCTTCCGAGGGTGACCGATATGAACGTTGCCGCCCGTTTGTCTACGGCCACCGGGACGAAACGACGATCTTCAGTGTCCACGCGTGGTGCAGCTTGAGCCGGTCGATCTCGTTCTTCGCCGGAAACTCCACCACGATACCGGTGGCCGATGGTTTCCACTGGACCGAGAGAGAGAGAGAGAGAAGGAAGCGAGTGAGACATAGAAACGGATGCTGGTGAGCTGAGACCCTACCTTAAGCTGTGTGGCGAAACCGAGCATCGTGATTTGCACGATCTTCGTGACCTGGTTGCCGAAAGCGCCGAGTTCCACGCTGTTCGTTTTGTACGGATACTCCAGCACGATCGCGTAAACCGTGGTGAAGTTGGTGTCGAGTGTGGACGGTTGTCGGGCGGCCGTGTACCACACGCTTCCGGTGAGCGAATCGTTCTGGTGCGTCCAGGGACGACTCTTGTAGATGGCCTCACCGTTCACCTTCAGCCAGCTGAAAGCCGGGCGGGGGTAACAGTGAAAACGCTCGCCCGTAACGCTTCCGAGCACGGTTTTACTTACCGCCCCATGTCGGTCAATCGTTCCGCGAAGATCGGATCAATCGTTCCGGCTTTCGTTGGGCCAACGTTGATGAGCACGTTTCCGCCACAGCTGACCGTGGTGACGATCTCGCCGATCAGCTCGCCGCTGGTAAGGAAGTCCTCCAGCCGAGCGTTCCCCCGGTGGCCCCAGCTGTTCCGGTCGATCGTCAGGGCGTTCTCCCACTTGTGCTTCTGCAGTACGCCCGGGTTGTAGCGATCGGAGCACGTGTGGAAGTCCCCGTGCAGGCAGAGCGTTCCCATGCCCCACCGATCGTTCGTCACGATCGTGTCCCGGACCGGGCTGTCGTTGTACAGCCAGGTGAAGAACTCCTTCGCCTGCCAGTACCCATCGGGCGCCTCCCAGTCACCGTCGCTCCACAGGACCTCCGGGCGATACGTGTTGATCAGTTCCTGGAGCTCGGGCCACACCTTCCCCGTCACGTAGTCGCGCTTCATGAACGCGTGCAGCCTATCGCTGGCGTACAACCGATTGAACCACTCAAACAGCGAGTAATAAACACCGAACGTGAGGTCCGTGCTCTGCCGGATCGCACCGGCCAGCTCGCCGACAATGTCCCGGTGGGGTCCCACATCGACCGAGTTCCAGCCGAACGCGTGCTTCGAGGGCCACAGTGTGTATCCCTCGTGGTGTTTGCTCGTCAGCACCACATAGCGGGCCCCGGACCGCTGGAACAGTTCGGCCCACTCGGTTGCGTTGAACAGTTCCGCCGTGAAGTCGCTCGCAAAGTCCTGGTACGTGAAGCCCGGCTTGTAGTTGTTCTCCATGAACTTCACGTAGCTCTCGGTTTTGCTGCCCTGCCAGTTGATCCAGAACCACTCGGTGCCGAAGCTGGGCACCGCGTACACGCCCCAGTGGATGAAGATGCCCACCTTCGCCTCGTCGTACCACTTCGGGAGCGGCCGGGAGTCCAAGCTCTCCCAGGTCGGCTCATACTTACCGGTCTCCGGGCGGTTGGCAGCCGCCAAGCAGCCGGCGGACAACGCCAACACGAAACACGTCCACGCGAAAGTCATTCTTAACAAGCACTAAAAAGTGGGATCAGTTGACCGATTCCGAACCGGTCGATTGCATTCCTTTCCCGGGGGGCACACTCTTGTGTGTGCGTATCGGTCAGGCCACTCCGGTTGATAGGGTTGGTTGGTCATGTGTTGGAAAAGTGAATGTGCCCCATGACAGCCGATAACGGATGCCATTGTCGTCGGGATGGGTTGAGGAGATAGAAAGAGAATGTAATCATCCTGCTGCCTCCAGCCGAGATGCGGAGAAAAGTGCTACGTTCTATGAGTTGGGTGCTATGCACGTTGCATACTTTCAGGCGTTAAGCTGTCGAGCTGTTCGGAGCGTCCGCGATGAAAGCTTTTCGCAGGTGAAACCCTTTTAAAATTGTGATCTTCACTCTTTTTACAGACTCGGACATCATCTGGAAACCGTGGAAGAAGCATTCCAGCGCGTTCCTGAAGCACACGGAGCTGGCCGAGTTCATGCAGAATCTCTTCTCGCAGAAGCATCCGGATTCGCCGAAAGGCATCGGCTGGAGTCTGCACGGCGTCCAAGGGCTTCAGGGTAGCTACGTAAGTTTGCGCAACGGTCCCTGGGGTTACGTTTACGGTAACGGCCACTGTTAATTGCAGAACGAGGGTGACGCGTCCTTCATGATGCCCAACGAGCGGGCCACCGTCGTCAACCCGAAGCTAATGCACCTGCTGGGGGGTCCGTGGAGTTTGCGTGCCAACGCCGTCCTGCTGGATTACTTCCCCAACACGAACCTAATCGATATGGCCATCCACACGAACCGTTACAAAACGCTACGGAATGCCGCGAGCGAAGCGGTAGTACTCGACATCCAGTAAACCCGCGCACACTGGACTGCAATCGAATAGAAGATGTAGGTTTAAGAGAGAGAGAGCGTTTCATCACGGCTTTTGTGTAGTTCATCAGTTTTGTCCTCGCCCCATCGCAACCATATATCATCATTAAGCTGCACGTCATTTTTAACGTACTGAATAAAGTAACTATCTGAGTGTCACCATTTTCTAGATTTTTCTGAACTCTAGAGCTGCTTGTCAGCCTTCAAATTTAACTCGCCCAACTCATTGCCCACACGATGAGTCAGAGACCGACATGATCAACAGCCTTGTGAAGGTTGTCGGCGAAGGCTGAGAAATAGCTGGCCCCAGGAATTCAACCTTCTATTGCGCATACCCTCCCCGTGTATCGGCCCCGAGAACAGCAATGGCTGGTGGAGATAGTTGGCGGCCGTTTCCGCTAAACGCTCCCCGAGTGGCGCCATTCCGCGAAGAGTGGGGTCAAGTGTTTATTTCTACCACATCGTCATTCCACTTACAACGATGACGCAGCTGAAAACTGGCTGGTTAGAATATTTTGTTTGTTGATGTAGTTTCCGAACTTGTGTAAGAGTTGTTTACGAAGCGGATCGATCGCCGCACACGGCATCAGAGATCGAACAATTTGACGAGATTTAAGGGAAAAACCCTTTCGACTCAGTCGACATTTTCATACCAGGCCACAATGGACCCCCAGAATGGTGGCGCCAAGACACTCTCCGATAAACCGCTCGGTCCCAACGCACCCCACGTGCGCTGAAACCCACGGCCCACGGGACTAATAAGGGCATGGTTTGTGGCGCGACTCACGGCCGTTGCATTTTGCGATTGCATCATGGCACGATATGCATTCGTGCCGGGAGTGAGTAAAGAGTCACAATTTGACCAGGGCGATGTAGCTGAGGTTTACGAACAAAAACAATGTTTGCCTACAATGTCAATACAATCCGGTCGAGCCCTGGTTAATAATTCTCGGTAAAGAGTTGTACACTTGAAGACACTGGCATTAATTATGATCGGGTTTTGAATCCAAGCTGAAAACGGATGACTCACGCACCATCATCGGCCCACTTAGCTTGTTGCAATGCAAATTAGCAGCCATCTGCCAATAGTCGAACCCGGCCAGATGTCATCTCGCTTACAGTGTGTTCCTCGACGATGCAGCCAACAGTGACATCGTTTGCCAGCAACGCAATAAACTAATTACGGGCCGTGCGGAAAGACATCGGTAACACTAAAAGCGAAGCTTGTTTTGCACTTAGAATTAACTCTTAGTCTGGGGGGTTTGGGGCTTGGATTCTGGGTTTTCCAAAACATTGTTTTCGAGGCAAACAATCGACGGACAGACGGACCGTATCGAACGTCGCGACGCTAAACGTGATCAATCGCAGCGATGCCGAGGTCCGCGTACGTAGGAATTCCACAGTAGCCATTGTGTCGTTTTGCAGGCCGCGAGCCTGGCCTGCAATTTGCAGCTAATTGGCAGCCCGTCGTTGTTTTGATTACCATGTACCAGAATTCTTCTCACGTCGCGTCGCCGCCACAACTTGGCCGCGGGAAATTCTTCGCACATGGCGTGTCACAAAGTGGTGGTGAGTGGTTGACGCTGTCGTTGCATTCCGCGCCACAATCGATGCGATAGGTATCGCGGGATGAGCTGGAAGGAAGCTGAACCAATTGTGGATATGCGGATGTCCAAGTAGATGATGTGCCAAGTGGAACTGGCGAGGGTAACAAAACAAGAAAAGTTAACTCCACGATGTATTCCATGTTTTACGAAACAATACTCTCTCGTTCTTCATCAGATCTCGTTGTATTGGGTTTCGTATTCCATGCCCGCTTGAAACATCCTTATTGAGTGGTTAGCTAAGAGCCTGCCCGCGCCCTTTGAAGCACAAAGTCCAGGTAACCCGTAGGTCGAAGATCGACCAAACCGCAATTGCTTAGTCGAGCGATTGACAAGCCGGGCAACCAACACATTCCATTGGCGGTTGAATAGTCTCGAGTAACCTTCTACATCCGATTGATTTACAGTCGCCCCCCAAAGGCCCCCCCGGTGCGCCTCTGACTCACGAACCAGGCCGCGATCCGTTGACAGAATCAATTCAGTCAACTTCCTGATTTCCAGGCGCATAGAAGGAAGTGGCGTACCAAATGGATGCTGCGAGGGAACCGTCGTTGCGGCTGCGTCACGCAAGGACAAACAGCTCAAGGAGCGGCGATAAGAACGTTATCTCACCGGCAAGACAAAGCGCCCCGTCGCGTTTGGTTCGAAGCATGAAACTGGTTGCAGAGAACGAAGCATAATTCATTTAACGATTTAACGATGAGTCACAAAGTTTGATAAGAATCCTATCGATCGGGTCTGGTCTGGCTAGACTGGACAGCATCTACTGAGGCATCGAGTATCGCAGAAATGATGTAAATTTCGTAAGCCATTTGGCCTGCCATTTTTGGCGTTCTCCGTCCCCATTCGCTCGGCTAGCGATCGGCGGCGGCCAGCAGACAGACAGCGTGAAACGAGTCTGAGGCCGAAAATAGCACGTGCCCGAAATAGCTTCCACTTTCCAGTCTGGGTCGGGCCACCGTGCCGTGTCTGCGAACGCCAGACATCATCACCGGTATCCCGGTCCCTGAAACGCCCCATGCCAGAAATGTAACCGGAACAAATGGATCCAATAACGGCAGCCGCAGCCCAGACGACTGCCACTAGTCACTAGTCGAGTCGGGTTAATCTTTTAGTTAAAGTGTTAGCCAAGGTATATTCTTTGTAGACTGGTGAATGGTTGCTGACAAAGTGTGCACTTGTCCGCCAGCGAGGCACACTCGGCACATGTTATCAAATGGCCACACGGTAAGAATGCTGTATCATATTCATTGATGTAGCAGACCTTGCAAATCTTATTCTCAGCCACGCTCTGATTCGCTGTAGCATCCTGGCTGTCGCTGACTTCCTCTACGACCGGAGCCGTCGGTGTTGGCGGTGGTGTGGATTCATCATCAGCAAAGTTCGAGGTAGTGGGTTCACTGGTTGTAGTCTGCGTGAAACTGAGTAGTGCGAATGGTGTCCCTCCTATTTTCTTTTCTTTCTTTTCACACTCCTCGATAAAAATAAGGCCTTTTTTTAGCGTAAGATACTTGCAGAAGTTGTACCAAAACGCATGCTGCTCCCACGGTTCATCGTCCTTTTGCCAGTTCTCGAGTCCTCCGCCGCAGCTAAAGCATACCACACGGTCCGCGGAGCCGGTGTAAAAGAAACCGGCATCGCTTAGCTGCTGTGGCTTCTGATGTATCGATGTTGGCCAATGCTGAAACGATCTAAATCGAACGGCTTCAGCAGCGTATCTGGGGTACGCTGATGATTGGACTATGGTCGTATTACCCAGCGCCACATTGCTCAATTGACCCATCACAGCAGAGTAATCATCGTCAACGGTATGAGCAGATTCGATGGTACGAGCAATACCATATTTTCGCGCGAACGGTAAGTCATCGAGATAGTAATCCTGGAAGTCAATGTCGATGGGAACGTTGTTGGAGGCACGCTTAATAAACAGTGGACATTCCGGTGACCGGTTCAGATGCAATAAGAGTATATCATCGCCCGGTTCCCAGACATTATTTTCTAAACAGCAGAAGTTACACTTCACCCGGTTCTCGATTCCAGTATAATAGAACCCGTATCGGGCAAGCTCTTTTGGTCGAATAAACGGCAGTTTCCATGATCTAAAAGTTTCCAAACGACATATTTCCACGTGAAGCCTATTTTTAAAAAGAAAAACATAAACTGTATTGCAGCCATTCTCGCGATTCATTACGGAATGTCCCACCGGAACATTATAACTTACCTGCTAGCCATGCCAGGTCGTTGTACTAGGGGGATTGTTTGAAGTTCCTACTTCCTTTTGTATGATGCTCAAACCATTACAGTTACAATTACTACTTTGCCTTCACCACATATGCACAACTTGGGTGAAATTAATTTCAAATCCTGTAATTTCCTTCCCATTTGCGCACACTTGAGAAGTTTAGCACACAATGACTGACACTCTGAACTTACCTGAATATACTGAAAATGGGTGCAACAGGGGTTTATATATAGTTATGACCAGTAGTAACGAAACCCAATCCCAATATCCAATCTCACGTCTCCCTCTCACAGCGCAGATAGCGACACTTACACACACACTCAATAGCAATTAATCCGATAACCTGTAACCCGAAATAACCAAAGAACCTGAAAAATAAAATCACTCTCGATTTGATATCGCTGGAGTAAACACGTGTTTCGAGTTCGATCACATAATTATATATATTTTACGTATAAGTTCAACAGGCATAGATTAGATAAGATAACCGTATACAAGCTGATTCAAAAACATAGAACTGAGTGAAGCCTTACATTACACTATCAAAATCTGCAATAAAATACAATAAAGTATTGTTTATCGCTTAACTTATTTTATCGGTTATCTTATCGTTTTTAATTACCGTTTCACACTAATTTTGCAATGCAAGGTCATGTTAATAACCGGGTCCGGGTAATAACAGCATATCCGGATCTGTGGAAGATTATAAATTCGAAAACCCATTACACACTGGTGAATGGTTGCTGACAAAGTGTGCACTTGTCCATCAGCGAGGCACATTCGGCACATGTTATCAAATGGCCACACGGTAAGAATGCTGTATCATAGTCATTGATGTAGCAGACCTTGCAAATCTTATCCTCAGCCACGCTTTGATTCGCTGTAGCATCCTGGCTGTCGCTGACTTCCTCTATGGCCGGAGCCGTCCTTTTGCCAGTTCTCGAGTCCTCCGCCGCAGCTAAAGCATACCACACGGTCCGCGGAGCCGGTGTAAAAGAAACCGGCATCGCTTAGCTGCTGTGGCTTCTGATGTATCGATGTTGGCCAATGTTTGAACGAGCTAAGCCGATCGGCTTCAGCAGCGTATGGACTGTGGCGTATGATGATTGGACTGTGGTCTGGTCTCCCTGCGTCACATTGCTCAATTGAGACATCATCAATAATCAACGGTTACCCAGAAGTTACACTTTGCACGTTCCCTGATTCCGGTATAACAGAAACCGTACCGGGCAAATCCATCGCTTAAGCTAAGTACACTCTTTGTATGTCGGTGTATGGTTGTTGGCATAGCGGACATTTGGCAACGGCTAGTGCACATTTGGAACACGCCACGACATGACCGCAGGGTAGATACACCGTATTATACTCGTTAATGAAACAAACTTTGCATAGCTTTTCATCTTCAATCACTTCATCATCCTTTCGGTCGCCTTCCACCGTCGGTGGGCGTTCAGCATCCCCACTAGGGGACGAGTGGCTCGTCGGCTCGGGTAATAACCTGAGGCCGGATGTGCCTGGCTCCGGATTGTCGGATATCCTTTTACAGGTTTTCCAAAAATCACGGCCCTTGATCAGCTCCACGTACTTACAGTAGCGGTAGTGTATTGCATGCTCATCCCACGGTTCATCGTCTTGCTTCCAATCGTTGAGGCCTCCGCCGCAGCTAAAGCATACAACACAGTCCCCGGAGCCGGTGTAAAAGAAACCGGCATCGCTCAGCTGCTGTGGCTTTTGACGAATCGATTTTGGCCAACATTTGAACGAGCTAAGCCTGTTGGCGTCGATCGCATAATTGGGATGTGCCAGCCGTTGGTGGAATGATCGTTGACTGTCTGCCAACCAATCGTTGTGTTGAAACAGGGTGCTAGAGTTGTGGGAATGGCGCATGCCGGTACCACAAACATCGCTAACGGGGTCCGGTACATTGTCGAGGAAGTTCGGATTGATCGGCACATTTTCGGTCCGAAGTTTCATTAGCAGTGGACAACGAGGTGACCATCGAAGATGCTCCTCGATCACGTTGTCGTGTTCCTCCCACATGCTGATTTCGATGCGACAGAAACTGCACTTCACCGTGTCCTCGGAACCGGTGTAGTAGAACCCGTACCGAGCCAGCTCACTAGGGCTGATGAAGCTCACTGGCCACCCCGTAAAGGTAGCCACGCGACAGACTTCCTTGTTTAGGTCCTCCGGTAATCTGCTTTCGAAAAAAAAAATGTTCAGGAGCTGTACCGTACCGTACCGTAACGATCCGAAGCCTAATGTCCAATGAAGATGGGGTGCGGCGCGCGTCACAATGGAGAGATAAGCGATCTTATCCAGCGCGTATAGTGGTGTCGCGGTGTAACCGTACTTCCCGAATCAATGATGCGATATAATAGTACCTGAAGAGGTTTACGGAGATGATGCGATGTATTGGTGACAGTGCTTCACATTAAAGCATCGAACAAAAGTGAAGATAACTGGACAGCGATCAGCTGATGGCGCCAACTCACCGCGAAAAACAAAGCACGGACGCACAGAACTCGTTACGCGCGCAGGCAACAGGGTTGTGACATTAATGCAACAGAACAACACGAGTCAAGGCACGGCACGGCGATAATTCACAGACAAACGCGAGTGAAACCGAGAGCACAACAAGGGCACATCCGAACGCTTACAGGTGATGTTGAGAGGTGGTAAACTTAGAACTAAAACTAATGGACAAATGACGAAACGCAAAAATGAAGCAGGTAACCGATATTTAACGGAAAACACAGGCGACAGCAACAAGGACGAAATATTTAGCACGACGACATGAATGCAAAAACATCACGACACTGATCGATGGACATATCAAAGGCAAGTAACGACGAGAAGATGCTATAAGTACGACTTAGAGAAAGCATTGGGTCATTATGTCCAGTGAGGCGCGACCGCGCATCAACTCTGCGTTCGAAGGTTACTCAGTATTGCCACATACCGTCGTGTCATTGTTATCGAAACTGTTACTATCGCCTTTCCTTTTGGCTTGCGATTGAATTCACATTATCAGCATCAGCTAACCGTTGATTCGCACAAAATAACACCAAACAGCCCCAACCTGGACACTGTGCTGTGCAGTAGTGACCTCGATACTCATTTATACTCTTTTTTCTAATCTATCTAACGGATATCTAACTGATAGCAGAGTAGATTATCAAAAAAGTTACAGGAAAAAACTGTTAACAGTTAACAGTTAAGATAAGCTTTTCGAAGCACCAACGTTCGACCCCACAATCTAAAAGCGGACAAAACCTATCTCCAGTCACCTCTTATGAAAGTATTGAAACAAAGGGTCTCTGAGTGGATCGGTAAAAATGATATAAAATTCTATCGACACGGAATCGAGGAACTGCCTAAAAGATGGCAGAAAGTAGTGGCTGTCGGTGGCCAATATTTTGAAGAATAAAAAAACCTTGTGAAACAGAATAAATCCTAGCAGCATTCTAGCGCGGAACTGCTCCCTCGTGTCGTTGTTGGTGCTACCATTTGATCCTAGATAAGTTACGTTTGAAACGACTTCGAGTTGTCGAATCCTGTAAGTAAACCGTATTGGTGAGATACATTTCCAAAGCAAATCTCACCTCCACTGCTAGACTTTGTGTTTTTCGGCAAATGCTTATCTTTCTACATCTTGTCATCGTGACTTTTAACATATTTACACCATCGACGCGGATCAACAAAAAGGGATGCGCGGCAGAAAGGAAAGATCAGTTTTGTAGTTTCAACATTATTCTTACGATTTATTCTTTTTTTTGTTTTAGTTTTCAGCCAGGTATAGAAACATAACCTTCCGTTGACGGAACCCCCTTGATCGATCGTCCGCGGCAGGGTGCGTTAAAATATATATACTCACTTCTTAAATTAAGTTCACACCAGAGCGTCCGTTATAGGGTTACTTGCACAAGTTACACGCTACACATGCTTGAACCGTTCGCTTTTGTCGTTTTAGATTAGGTACTTTATCAACAGATAGTAGTGCTCCTCCTGCCTCCCGGAGATCGTGCTATCGGCTTACTGCTAACGACGTACTAGAGTTCGATATTCTCAGGGCCGTTTTATGGGTGTTTCAGTTTTCGGGGGTATATTTGCTTTAGACTAAATATCTCGGAGTTTACTTCGCGGGGGTGCCAGTCACCTACCAAAAACACGTTCAAGGTTACTTCTTTTACGGGCGCAGGTGCCGTCCGTTGCACAGTTTTTAGGTCACGTCTTCGTCATCTGTCTTCGATACTCTCATAAAACACACTCGAAAGGCTTATTATCTACACATATTCCCAGATGGTCAGCAGGTACCGATGTTGGCAGAGGCGGATATTTGCCCTTAGTTTTGATAAGATGTAGTGCCTTCTCCGCGTTTGGCGCCAAGATCTTCCACCTTTTTGCGTGCAAGCGTTTCTGTTGTCCTCGTTTTAAGCTCTACTCGTGTTATGCTATGCTATGCAGCTATGCAAAGTTACTGCTCATGAAAATGAAACTTTTCCATTAATACGCCACTCTTTCGATGGGCAGACTTTGCGGAGAGTTGGTTATGTTTAGGAGGCCTCACTGTACATGGAAGCCAACCATTACAGCTTGGCCGAAGGAATTAGCATACAGTGCACCTAACGCTTTTCACGTGTGCTACCCATGCATTGGGAGGAGGTTCTCCGAACGAACATCCAAGACTTCTGTTGTCCTCGCCGCGAAGGATTCCCACCGTACGCCGCTTTTAGGACAGGTACAACCTGAGCACGTTGATGAACGGTTGCTGACACAGTGGACACTTGGTGACGGACGATGCACACTTGGCACACGCGACCACATGGCCGCAGGGCAAAAATGCCGTGTTGTATTCGTTGACGAAACAGATCTTGCAGATTTTGCCATCGGAAATGTTGCGGATTCCCGTTTCGTCCTCCCCCTGCTGACCGTCGTCCGTTGCCGCGGCGAGCCCGGAATCGCAGCGACGCAACGTGCACTCATCGTCCGGTGCCGTCGGGGAGCTCACGCCGCTGCGGGACGAAACGGGCGAGGTGCTCATCAAGGACGACGCCGCCGAACTGGCACCGGACGTGGACGGCCGCGAGTGCTGGCCACCGTTCGTTTGTGCCTCCTCGTCCTCCCGCATCTGCTGGCACTTCTGGATGAACTCGTGGCCCTTGATCAGCTTCAGGTACTCACAGTTGCTGTACCAGATGCCGTGCTGCTCCCACGGTTCGTCGCCCTGCTCCCAATCCTTGAGGCCTCCGCCGCAGCTGAAGCACTTCACCCGGTCACCGTTGCCGGTGTAGAAAAAGCCGGCATCGCTCAACTGCTGGGGCTTCTGGTACATGGACGTGGGCCAGTCCGCGAACGACTTGAGCCGATCGGCTTCGATCGCGTAGTTCGGATACTCGGGCCGGCGCATCGCACCCATCAGCATCGTACCGTGCGGGGCGGAGGCCGCCGTCAGCATCATGCCGCCGGTATCGGCCCCGCTACGCACCACCAGTCCGCTCCGGTCGGTGCTGATCGTTCCGCTCGCTTCACCGACACTACTGCCGGTGCTAGTGCTGCTGGTGCTGCTGACATCGCTGACCCAGGAATCACCGCTCATACGGTCACCCGCATTCTCGGCGTACGAGTGCTGGCGCATGTTGATGCCGCACACGTCGAAGCTGGGCTCCGGTACCGCCGACAGGAAGTTCTCGTTGATCGGCTCATTGTTGGTGTGGCGCTTCTTCAGCAGCGGACAGTACGGTGACCATCGAAGGTGTTCCTCGATCACGTTGTCGTGCTCCTCCCACATGCCGATTTCGACGCGACAGAAGAAGCACTTCACCGTGTCCTCGGAACCGGTGTAGTAGAACCCGTACCGAGCCAACTCCTCCGCCTGCACAAACGGTACCGGCCACCGGTTCGTAAATGTTCGAAGTCGGTCGGTCTCCCGATAAAGGTACTCGTTTGAGGTTACGCAGGCTAACTCGTCGGTACTTTGTTTATTGTCCACCGTGTCGATCGACGGAAGCGATTGCACTTGTGCCATCATTGCGCTGCTGCTGCTTCAAGTGATTGCGGTCGAAGCTGATACGCGTTTGCCTAGCCACTGAATTTCACTACCTCTCGTCTGGCCAACGCTTGGTTTGAGCAATGGTACTACTTCAAGCGGCCACTGTCGCAGTGTGATCTTGATCTCGCAAATGGCGGAGTACACACCGAGAATCGCGCCCTTTGGTTAGTTGCTTCTTACTTTCGCATACCACGATCACTCCAAACGGAACAGAGGCACACTGTTGCAAACGCTTAACAAGTGGCAGGTGCAGTCAGGCGGATTAGCTAGTACAGGGCACAGAGTAGTGACGAGCTGGCTGATCAACGTAGAGACTAATCTGTGGAAACGAAAAGGGAAAAAGGGCCGTGGTTTAGTATAAAGAAAAAAAAGTACGAAATGGAGAAATTACTTGATGAGTCCACGAACGCCAGGCAGCAAGTGAACGTTTTGCATCGAGAAGGAGCATTTGGACACCGTTAGTCAGCATCTTATCTCATCGGAAACAACATTTGATAAGAGGCGCCTATTCTGCTTATGTTTCTCGGTATCTCTGGTGATGCACCTTTAATGACGTAAATAATGACGTACATGCCAGGCCACATGACAGAGGGCTACTCAGCTGACTAACTCCGTCAACAAACTTCTAAGAAATCTAACAAAAACAGATTGCGTCAGCGGCAGCTGCCTCGATGTATCGCGCAATCTCCCTTCACCCCTAAAGCCCTCGAAAACTCCTCGGATAGCGTGCGCTGCAGAGTCCGGGCCAGCTGAAACCCCGACGAGGAGGACGACAACGACGGGTGTCCGAAAGCTTCAAAACGCGAGCATAATGAAACAAAAGATGCGTGAAAGGAATCGGTCGTGCAGTGCCGCGCCGCGTCACGTGCCGCCGGCAGCGTGGAGAACACATTTGCCAAAAAAAAAACAGGACGAAAAAGGGTCGCCACAGGGAAGCCCCGCTTCGAGAGAATGTTGGCAGCTGGCGGGGACTCTGAAAGCGGTTCCGAAAAAGGATAATACGCATGAAGGGACCCCGCCGGACGGCAGCGACACAACCTGCCGACCCGCCCGTCCGCCAGCCCGGGCGTCCCTGAGGATTAAGAAAGGTAGGAGGAGGAAAAAGCAATCCGAAACCACGGCGGAAGGCCTCTCTCCGGGACGCAGCAGCTGCCATCGCCTGCAGCTGCTGCTGCTGCCGTCGGCACCACACGCGTTCTTCCCGGCGCACCACCGCCGTCAGCAGGCGGATTTCGTCGATCGTTCGCGGTCTCTAATATGCCCTCTGGAGCTCTCCTCCGTTGCTGGCAGATGTTTTCGGGGGCATCTGCACCCTTTTCGTTACGCCAAAATCTAACGATCGGAGCACGGCTAGTGGTCACCTAGTGGCGCATCAATCAACTGCTGTGAGTCATTTTAAGACCTGGTGTAACATGCGACAATGTTGTGCAAGTTGTAACAGGAAATTGATAAAAAAAATTCGCTGCCTCGCCCAAAATGCCAAATCTCCCTGTTGGCTATCAGGCATCATATAGCAATGCCGACCTAAGCATGACTGATTGCTACATGGAGCTCCCCGATAAGTGTTTTTATGATGTTTATGTTTAGTGTGCGCTAGTGCCCCTCGGGACGGGGACAGCGCGCCCTGTCGAATGGTAGGGCGACGATCTTCGATCACGATCCAAAGACAAACGGAACCGACTCTCTCTCTCTCTCTCTCTTAACAACCGACTAACACGCTCCTCGGCCCTTGTTCCGTGTGTGGGGCGGGCGAGTGAGTGCAGGTATGAGAAGCAGCACAGTGCAATCAGAGAGAACCCTTAACTAACGAACGACCGCCGAGTCGTGACCGGTTCAAGTCCGCATTCCATTCCCACAGTTCCAGCGCCGCGGAGCCGCGGAGCCGCGGGTTGTGCCCGGCTACATAAGCATGCCGACCGACACCAGTGAGAGGGCATCGGACCTGCGCAGCGGGGGCCGCCGGTCGCGGAGCAGAAATCAGAGCATCTCAGTGGTTAGGTTTGGTCGCATTCCATGAGAATGCGATTATCGTTTAACCTAATCTCTCTGCGGCGATCAAGATGATAAAATTGCCTGAAAAACAAGGTTGATAATGAATTGCGCAAGGACATCTTATTTGCCCATCTTATCTTTGCCTTTATTTTTACCTTATCTTATCCAAATCTTAATTCGCAAACCGTGTGACCTTTGGAAACGGGTTCAAAGGGACTGAAGGGTGGAGTACTAGATCAAGACAAAATGATTGCGAAGTCATCGTAAAATTGGAATGTAAAATGATTACAAAGTTCCACTTGTCCCGCCTTTATCTAGTGCACCCGGATTTCTGACGGATTTCACAGAACAGCGATAAAACCCACCCTTCCCCACGTGTCTCAAGTGTCCCTTCCGGCACGAATCGAAGCCCTTTCTTATTATTATCGATAACGACCGACGGAATCGACGGTGGAGTGTGTTGTGTGATCGACGACTTGCAGACACAAGGCCAGATACATGGGCCTTCCATGCGGCGCACCCAAATGTTTCCCCAGCACCGGAAGCCGTGGAAATATCCGGCTTCGTGTGCTGCGAGCGAAGGGTGCAGCAGGCCAACAAGCAGACGGCTCGGGGTTTTAAGAAACATTTATGCACCCCGTACTTCGGTCATCTCCGTCGCCACCCTTCCCTCCCTGTCCCCGTGCATTCTCCTTTAGCGCCACACAATCGAATCGCTTATTTTAGGCCTCTAGTGGGTGAGTGCGTGTCGGTCGGTTGGTCATGCGTTGAGCAAACTTCCTGTGCCGTGGGCGCAGCAGCACGCGGATGTCTCACGGCAAAAATGGAATGGAAAGAACAGCCAACATCGTGCGGAGGGCCGCGTACAATATTTTATTCTTCCGTCCGCGGGGCGCATCCGCCGGATGCGCTCCGACAGCGCGCTCGCGGCGGCCGCTGCCGTCTTTTTCGGGGGTTGGCGGCCCTCGGCCTCGGCCGGTCCTGCGCGCTGGTGTGAGTGAGCAATAAAAGCGGCCTCCGGCTCCGTATATGTAGAGCGCATTTTTATCGTTCCATTCTTTCTGCGCGGTGGCGACGGCGCTCGTTAGCATACAGAGAGGCAGCCGCAGCATGCTCCGGGTGTTCCGGGTAGGCAGCGAGTTAGTCCGCCTTGCCACCACCACCGTCAGCAGGGTTCAGGGGGCCACGGTCGGCTGCACGTCCCGGTCGGCGAGCATTGAAAAGATGGCAGCCCCGGCGTTCATTGTTTAAAGTGTAACTGGGGGGGGGGCACACGAACCGCCAATCGGAGCGTAAAAACGTCAGATCGTTTACGCTCCGTGTGGCAGCTTTAAAATATGAAACCGAAATGTCAAACGTGTTTACATTCGTATTTTTGGTCCGAGCTGAGACATGAACGTTTTGACACATTCGCCAACCATTTGTGGCATTTATCTGAAATGTCAGATCGAGTGTTTGCACTCCGTGTGGCACCCCAGTAACAGCCAAAGATAGCAACACAGTAGTGGCTGCACAAACTGGGTAATGTTTCGAAATGGTAGTAGGCCTTGTATATACACACTAATGCCCACCGACGATTCGGTGGTCCAAAAACGAAAACGCAGTAACCTTCGAAGAAGTATAGCAAATGGCGGAGTAAAGCGACACGCCATGCGTCAGAGTTTGCTTACCTTTGGGCGAATTGTGTAAGTTATGTAAGTTTTCAGTCAATTTGTTGGGACGTTTCAACGGGTGTAGCGTAGCGTAGCCGTTGGGTTTAATACTGTTGCTGGGGCGCTATCGGTGGTAGAGGTTGTTGCGTGCTGTTCCGAGTCGTCGCCGACCGAACACTGAACACGTGTGGGGAGGAAACTTTATACAAGCCACCTCGAGTATGCCACACGACAAGATGATGATAACTTCTTATCACTTATTCCAGTATTCGAGTACACGTCGGCCAGCAAACAACTGGGCAACACTGGGAATGTTTTATTTGACGAGAGATTGTGCCAACTGCGCAGCAGAGTTGGCAACTTCCAACAACATCCACAACGCGCGCAGCACCCTTCTCGGAGGCCCCGGTGCGAAATCCTTGCCGAGTGCGAACACGCACACCAGAGCGCACTGACCCAGGAGCGGGTCGATCAATAAGGCAAGGACGAAAGATACGGCGCACGCGACGAAGGACGACGGCACACGTCCTCGTAGTCCTGTGACTCGAATGTTTCCTCCCCGGATGAAGGGGTCGTGTACTCGCAAGATACTCGAGGGTATAATGTCCTTTTTCGGGGTGTCCTTCCGGTCACTCGATCACTCTCGCTCACTCACTCTCTCTCAACGTTTGAAAAAAGCTGGTGGCACAGCTGGGTGTACAGTTCAGAGTTTTCACAGAAACTTGTCGGGTGATCCGGGGTTTCCACACAGAGTCCTCAGCGCCGTCTGTTCGTATTGTTCCGTGCGTTAAAACTGGAAGCGATAACAACGCGCACAAACACTAGGCAAGGGCGCGGAGAGGTAGGCAACGGGGGAAGGCGCGAACGGAATTGCGGAAACAGTCACAGAACGGTCCGGGGCGAGATGGGAGCGTTCTCAAGGCTGTGTGCACTGTGTCTATGCGGAGTTCCAACGACCGATGACACACAGCGTCGGCGATGATGCTGCTGACGACCTTTTCGAAGTACGAGTGACTGCGTACTGGCACCCGGACCGCTGGCCCTTCAACTCCGAAAGGGTCGTAGCCCTACTACGCACCTCTGTGTCCGTCGGTGTCGCTGTGTTGGTGAGCCAGAGGGAGCCAGAGGGAGCGAGAGACATACAGAGAGAGAGAGAGAGACAGAGACTCAGCGTGTGCGCAGTCGGCCGATGGCGACGTGACTACCAGCACCAACACACCAACGGCATCACAGAACATCGGCAGCATAAAACAGCTGCCAGCCCCAGGCGCGACGGGTGCACATTCCAGGCACACCAACCTCACCACTACCACTGCACCAGCAGTAAACATAGGCGAACGGTGGCTGGCCCGCGGTCTGTGATCGATCGACGCACTCGCAGGAGGCGAATTTTCCACCGCCACCGCACTCCGGTGGAACCGCTTTTTCCCACTGGAAAATGGCCACTTAATGGTTTGTGTGCGAGAAGTGTTTGTAAACAGAGCACCATCAAGGCAGCAACTGCCTGGCTGGCTCCTGCTGCAAACATTTGTCAATTCGAAGGAAGAATATATAAAACAAAAATGGCAACATCAACGGGTGGCGCCCCGATCGATGATGCTTCCCCCCTCTGTCGATGTAAATATTGACCCCGCGGCTCCTCGCTCCACATTCCAGGCCCTGCTACACTCAACCAATGCACACATACGGAGAGAGTGCAGAGTTTACTCTTTATTTCTAAAGCACAGAGCATCGGTCGAGTCGCTGATCTGGGCCTCTTGGTGTCTGTGTCTGTATGCTGTGGGTAATTGTGGGACCAGCAAATTCTACGGTCATGCGCGTTCACTCGAGAGGAGCGAAAGGCAGACGTCGACGACGTCTATCCCCCCAACACCGCTGGGACACTACCTACTACTTCCCATCAGCAGCCACTGACTGTCAGACACCAACACACTAGACTTTTATCGCGGTTTTGGTCAGCACACGCTCTCTCTATTGCCACTCTAGGGGGGCCACGTTCGTTGCCCGCCGCCATTGCAAACAATAACCTCCCGGCAAAGCCTTCAACCGTGTGCACCCCAGCCATGCATGAGGGAAGCGACCCGAGAGTAGTGTTAAACGAAAGCATACTTAAGGGAAGTTATCTGTTCGGATGCGACAAAGAATACTTCTACATTAATGAATTTCAATTAAAATAACGAATCATATAAACGAATCTTTACATATGCTGGAGAGCTATTAAAAGACCAGCATACCAGTGGGCCGGGCCAGGCCAGCAAACCACCACCATTCTATGCTCTCCATTCTGGGGTCCCCTCGGGTGCACAGGGGGCGAACGATGGCGGTGGTGGTCGTGGTATGCGCCATGAATGAACCGCAGCCCGGAGATCCTGTGTGCGATCAGTCGAGCTCTTTTTTCTGCCCCGCTGCACACCACTGCTGCAACCACGAACACACACACTCGTGCTGGCCGCCCAACGGACCAACACCACCGCCGTGTGTAGCGTCGTGTGCATCGCGCCTACGCTAAAGAATGCAGTTTGCCATGCTGGTTGGCTGGCTGGCTGGCTGCCTGGGCTGGGCTGCGGTTTGGTTTGCCCAAAAATATACGCCTGCGCTCCCCCCACACAGGCACATAAACGAAGTTTAATCAAACAAGCGAACTAAATTTGAAACGCTTTCTTGCTCTGCTGCTGGCTGGCGTAGAATTACACGCAGGACCATTTAGGGCCCTGCGTTTGAGGAGCGCGTTCTGCTCTGCGGCGGAAAAGCGACGTAAACGACGAACTTTGTAATCTGCATTTCGAACGAGAATTAGAGAGAAAAGAAGCCTCCCCAAGAGCCACACAATTAAATTCTGGGGGGGGGTCACTTAATTCGTTAAAAAATAATTTAGGACGTTAAACAACTGCATCGGCACCGATTCCTCGTAAGAAAAGTAGAAGCACCGCCAAATGACAGTTCGCACAACACCACCCGGCGACGACGAGTGCAGTTCTGCTGCAGTCACTCCCGTTGTTTATGTATTTTTAAAGAACCTTACAAACCCCGGCAAGCTATCACCATGGCAACGGGCGCAACGGACTCATGGCGCATTAAAGTACCACTTCGCAAACGGCGCCTCGCGGGATGTAAAACATCGAGACGCCACATAAAACCAACAAAGGGGAAGACGACGCCAAATGCAGCGTGTGTAGTAGGCGCCCCTCACAAATCATTTCTTTTACAACGCCGGCGGCGGTGGCGTCAAACGCGTAAAACGGTAATAAATCGTAAAGCTTCGCACATCGTAAAATGGATTCGTTTCCAAACTGCGGATGGCCGGCCGGCGCACCGTTTTATTAACCTCCGTGGTGTATTGCACACCACACAACAGCAGCAGCAGCATATCTCCAACGGCGGCGGTCCGGAGGCTGAAAGCTCCCCTCGGGTTGGGGGCTTGGCTGGGATTTTTCTTCTCCTTGGGGGGGGGTATTCGCGGAGTCATTGCGTGGGGTGTGCGCAGAGAGCATCAGCGCCCGGTCACCACGATCGCCCCGGCAACGGGCGGCAGCAGCAGAAAGATCAAGAATGGAATTCTTCTCAAACGAAACGCGAAGAACGACGAGCGAAGAGAATGCGCCGATTCCCACGAACACGAGCGGGACGGAGCAAAAGTATGCCACCAGCCGGAAAGGGATAGGAAGAGAGAGAGGGCGACCGCATGAGTGAATGAGAAACATAAAAAAAAGCTGTGCAGAGCATATGAGGGACAGGGACGCTCTGTTCGAAACCTTCGCCCGCTCTGTTCCGCTCTCGCCGTGCGACTTTTTTCGGCTCTGGGCTCTGCTGGTGTGTGCTGTTTTCCACTCTCTTTTATGCTTCGGCGGTGGCCGGTGGTGCGCTCTCTCTTTCCAGCTTGTTTCTGTTTGTTCGTTCTCTTTCTCGCACGGCCCTCGCCGGGTCGGGAGTCCGGCGTGTAATCTTCTTGCATTTTCTGCTTTCCATATTTCAATCTTCCTTTTTTCGTTCGAACGAATCCCAGGATCGATAGGAACGGGAGGATGGTGGCGGCGGCGGCAAAAAACAGGATCCCGTTGCCGCGGGTTCGAGTTTCGCGCGGCACCATGTTCGAAAGTCCACCATGCTGCTGCTGCTCTTATGCTGCGATGCGATCCGATGAGAGAGAGACAGGCCACACACAGGCGTGCGTTGCGTGTGCGCTTGGGAAAAGTGCCCGGTTCAGCCGAACGAACCACTTTTCCCAAGGGTAACCCCGGTTGGTAGAGCGAGAGAGCGAGAGAGAGAGAGCGAGAAAGTACGCAATGTCCGAAAAGAAGGGATGTGAAAGCAGCAAAACAAGAAAGAAAAGGCTGCAAGAAACCACATTCGCCATCCGGTCCCAGCTCTCTCGCTCTCGCAGCATTATGTTCGGTTCCCATTTATGCTCGGCTGGAAACAGAACCCTGGGGGGGCCCGAGACCGCGAGAATCGATCTTTGCACGCTTTTCTCATGCCCGGCGTCGGGATGGTGGCCTGCAGTTTTATGTTGGGAAAAATCATCATTACTGCATCCGCCGCCGATCGGCCGGGCCGGGATTTTTTCGGAGTGCTTTTGTTTTGACCGCTGCCCCGCCGGTCGATCGTGGTGTGGTTCCCACCCGAACAGATCTCGCAGGCGCAGGATCTTGGTGGGCCGCCTCCGGGAACGGCGCCAGGACACGGCGGCACTCATATCGGGAACCTGATTTTAAGACTCATTCCGTCGTTCAAATTGCGTTCATGGACGTGGAATTCTCCCATCATATACGGGGGTGCTTTTATCGCCCTTGCATTATATCCTGTGCGGCATTCGTGCGAGCGATGTCATGACAGAAAAACACAAACTGTCGATCGGCAATTAGACAGATATCTTTGCCGCAGAGGTGTGCCATTTATTCGACGATAAGATAAGTTTTAGCGTAAAGTAAACAACCAATGGCGCAGAGCGGGACGGGTGACGGTGTGATCGATTAGTATCTGGTGTGTGACAACAGCAGACAAACGTTAATTTTGATAGATAATGGAAGAGCCTTTGCTATCAGGGGGTGCAGTTGTTTCTCCCTTTCGGGAATCTTCTTCGCGATAAGGGTTGCTGATAAAGAACGCCAGTCGGCAGTTCACTTTAATAAAACGCGACAATCGCGTTCGGAATCGCGATGCGCGATTCCGAATTCGACCCAACGTGATTTGATTTGATCGATTGATTGCAGTCAAACTGCGCAGCTATCAGACAACACTAGCATACGTACTCGCCAAAAGGGACGATTGAATATAACAAATGATTGCTAACAGTTCTTGCAAATAAACAAAAAACAAAATACAACAGGATGGGCCGCAACGGGTGGTGGCGGCACTTGCTCGAGTGGAAAACACTAAAAGAGGACTCCCTGCGGCGCCGACCACACACGCGCATGTGGTCCGTTCCTCGCCGAAAACTCATGCAACTATTCTCATGTTACATTTCCTGGATAACGTTTTTTGAGTTCTTGGTCCTACGACGGTTTTACGATCACGCCGCGACGCCACCATGCTCAAGTGACGACGAAGATGTCGATTGATGGGAAGCTTCTTCTTCCAAGGAAACGATCTTCACCCGTAGAGACGGTACGGGATTATGTTGCACTGTGGCCTGCACCGGTGGTCCAAGAGGAAAGCCTCCGTATGGATGCATCTGCATGTTCGCAGCGGCTTGCCCATTCAAATGCCGGAGTCGGCGATGAGAAGGAAGCGAAAGCGTTTCATAAACACATTGGAACCCAAAATCGCTTGCGTCCCGAGAGAACGGAGAAGAAAATGAGCTCAGAACTTAGAGCACAATGGAAACACCATTCATGTTTGATGCAAGCCTTCTAAAGTAGAAAATGCCTCAGTAGCTGCCTCGCCTTGCCTAGCTGTGTTTATGTCTTCCTTTCTTCGTGGGGCAATCGCTTTCTTCGACGCTTCGACCGACCGAGATTGGGCAGCCGATCGAGCAAGCGAAGCGCAATTATTTTTAATTCATAAAGACCCACCCGGGCACCATACGTCGCAGTAAACAACCACACATCGCCCATATTACCGATGACGCCATTAGCATTTCGGGTCCAAACCCGAAACCCGACCCTCATGTATTTATGATTAATCGGCCGATAATGGCCGCCTTGCATCAACACTCATGAATGGTGGTGTTGGAAGATAGTGCGCCCAGGCCCATGTTTTTCCTTGCGTTATGAATGAAATGGGGAAAAGAATATTCAAACAAATTTTCCCAAGTTCGGAGCGGAGTCCAGGACAGTAACTTTTGAAGAGGCGAAAACTCCGGCGCTGGGAAAAGGGTGTGTGCGTGCGAAGCAGAGCAGCGCACTGGAAGTTTTCCAAATAAAGCCAACAGCACCAGACCGCACCACTGACGGCCTGGGGCCATATGGTTTCGATAAAACGCGTTAGAAAAATATGAATATCGTGAGAATCTTGAGTGTTTGCGTCGTCTGGCGTCGTTCGTTCTCCGCCTGGGATACCATTTGATGGCTCGCGGTTAGCTAATCTATGAATGGAGCGGAAAGGTTTTTGTGGAACTCAAGTGGTAGCGGCGGCTCTTGTGTTATCAGAGCCCTGCTACGGCCTCTAAAGCTTCGGCTGGGATGCGAGAATAAAATATGAAACCAGTGTTTACACATGGCCCGGGCCCTTGCGACAAAGAAGCACCGTACAACAACAAAACAGAACCGTTTCTCGGTACATGAGCGCGGTACACCGGAAACGATCGCCAGAGAACTCATTCATAAATTATCCCATCGCGATCTCAGAATGGTGTGGGCATCAGGCAGCTCTGTTGCACCGTTTCTTCCTTCTCGGGAATTCCGAGCTGTTTGAAACTAGTGCGACCTAAGGAGACACTCCTCTGGCAAACGCAATTGCCCCGAAAACACCGAGACAGAGCCCGACGTAATTGAAATTAACAGGAAAAACTAGAGAAAGAAAAGATGGAAATTCGAAGCACAACGGCACCGTCGGCCGACAAAGATCGGCTCAAAAACGCTTCTGAGGGCAGCTCGCGGCAGTCGAAAAATACGGTCCCAAAAGCAGGCGATTACCCCAACGACGACAACGCCATAAAAGCAGCGCACCGCAAGCTGACCTCTCTCGACGGGCCAAAGAAGATCCTTCCCAGAAGGATGGCGCGCGAGATGAGAGGATCACGTACACAGGATGGTGGAAGGTTGGGTTGGAAAAGCAATACCAGATCACCGCGTCGCGTCCTGCGATCCCATAACGGTACGCCCGAAAGGGGCGTTTAAAAAAGCGAAAGGAAGTACCAAAAAAAATGCTGTTTTACAGGAATTTGAGTTTTTAGGAATCCGCACCACAGCAGCGATACTCAAGTGTTGGGCACTTACCATGCATGGTTTTCTAGTGAGACGAAGAAGTTGTCCAACGGGCGGAGGAGTCAAGCAAAATCTGCAATATTAGGAGACCGTTGAGCAGTATTAGTATATGCCGCACGAAAAGATGATCAAAAAAGGAACCCGATCTGATAGCCCACCGTTATATCACATCTCTAGCAGCAATTATCAATTAATGTTCGAATGCACGAACGATAGTTCCGCAGCGTATGCTATCTGGTCGAATAAATCCCAGCCCAACCCGGGCAGGGAATCGATCACGGAAACATCGATCGAAAAGCGTCGCTCTTATCGGTCGGCATTAAAACACCAGCCATTAGTAGGAATTGCTTCCTAGAACCTCCTCTTTCGGCGTGCGATCGCCGCCGTATACTTCATTCAGCTCGTCCTTTGGTCCGTTCCTCACCCGTGGCGTCAGTACCACCCGTCGATAAACAGCGAGAGCAAATGGCATCGTCATGCGTGAGAGCGGAAAACCGATCGATAATGTCTAAATTTCACACTTCACACGCTTCGCGCCGAGCACCTTCTCCCGCTCCGTTCCGGGGCGATAGCAGAGGATCATAAAAATGTATGCTCGCCCATTCAAAGGAGTGAGCGAAAGGGCGATCGCCGACGATGGCGGTAACGGCGACAAACAAAACAAGAAAAAAAAATACGAGGCGCCTTAACGAGGAAATTCTTTCACATACCCAAAGGCAACGCAACGTGCGCACAACAAAACGCAGACACAAGGAACAAGGAGGAACCGGAGGCGAAAAAGGGGAAAAGAAACTCAAAAGGCCCACCATCGGAAAGGAGGAATATTTAAGAAGGCATCCACAACCTGGGAAAGGAGCATGGAATAAGCATGAACCACAGCGAGCGAGAAGGAGCCGATGCGAGGAGCAAGATCGAGGAGTGATAGCAAAAGGGAACGGGCCCACACTCGGGCGCTACCCACAAACGTCAAGAAGACAAAATCGAACGAAAACGGAGGCCCGTAGGCAGGAGCGGCAGTAAGGTGGCGGCAGACCAACGTCGCCGGCCAACAACCGCAGCAACCCTTTCCTGCGCTGCGCTCTGCTGCTCTCTTATCGATCTTCGTGGTTGTCGCTCAAGCCGCGATCCTCGTATTGTGGTGTGTGCGGGCGCGTCGCCGGGGCGGCGGCCACGACCAAATAGCTAATCATAAACTTTTATGCATCCACGTAAACGTCCCGTGATTGTTGATGTATGAGGCCGGCGCGCGTGGGACCCGACATGCATGGGGTTGATATGGCTGCGCTCTGCGTAGGTGCCGGCCCGATACAGTGGGTGGGCCTGGCTGGCTGGTTGGGTTGCTTTCTTCTGATATTCTGTGCTGAAGTCTGTGCCGGCCCGAAGAATGTAGCGCCTCCGAAACATCTCTACGGGTCTTCGAAATCCCTCACAGTCCTTCGATGTAGCGCTGTGGTCAAACTCAACGTAATCAACAAAGTAAAAGGCAGACAGGAAGCCTTCACTTAAACTTCTTTGTAAGCTCCAACCCCTTCGAGTTCGACCTCCTCTTGAATTGCACATTGTTATCAATGATATTGGACAATTGAGTGATAGACCTTTGAAGATCACAATCATATGTTATTGAATGGGACTAACGTGATCACGTACGGTGGTTGATATTAACTAGACCAATTGAGCACGTACTTCACACCTGCCATCACGCTGTTGTGAAAGTCGCAATTGTCGTGCGATAGCAAAACCCACAGATGGGGTGGGACCCACAGGCCGAGTCCAATAAAGTTGTAAAAAGAGTAATCATTTCAATTGCAATTGTTGTTCGCCGATTAGAGTACTATCCCCAAAAGAAGGTCGCATTACAGTCATAGCATTCCTGCTAAAAAATTCCATCGAATCCGGCGCGGGTCCCAGGGCTAACGACGGAGATTATGGGCCACGGACTTTGGCTTCGGGTGCCCTTCGTGCTATGCGCTCCTCACTTTCCTTTCGGCGTTTGGCGTTTGGTGGCTGTGTTTTGGGTTCTCTCTCCACTGTGCCGTTTTTCGCCCCATCATCCCAATCAACTTTTTAACACGTCCTCTTCCCAGCCAGGGTCGAGACGATGATGGCCCTCTTAGCGCAACGGAATGCGCCCGGCAGCGGAGGCGGGCGCAGCCTACGTGAGACCTTCCACAGGCGGCTGCTGCTGCGGCCCCTGCGGGACTTGGGCCAATGCGCACGTTGTGTTGGAAAAGTAAACAAAATGTCTTAAAATATTCCACCGTCTTGTGTGCGCACACGGCCTCGGAATGGTTTACGGCCATCACAGCGCGCCATCGTCTCGAGAGCGCACGGCGAAGGCAAGGTCCTAAAGGCAACCCAGGCGAACAACGAGCCAGACAAATTTCCTGGAAGGACAGATTTAGCTGCGATCGTGGTGGCGGCGGCGGCAGCAGCAGCAGCATCAGCAACAACACAAACCAGGCGGCGGCATCCGTTTGGAGAGGCCACTTTATCGCCCCGTCGATTGCATCCTTTGGTCCATCATCACGACGCCAACAACGACGCCTGCGCTCCGTCTCGCTCACTCTCCCCGGAGTCGGATCCGTTCCTTCGCTCTTTCCTTGTACGGGCTCTGCATAACATCATCGGTTTCCTTTTTGGTGTTATCCTTCTGCAAAAGAGACCGATCGGTTCCCCCCGCCGGTGGCCCTGATGATGAGGAGGTAGAGAGACGGAGCACCGGTGGACAGGACACGTTCGACGCCAGGTACACACGCGGAACACTTACGCACACACAGAGCGCCCCTTTTCACATCCTTTTTCCTCTACGGAGCCTTCCTTGCTTCCTGGCCGCAGAGGGGTTTTCCCCAACAAGGTTCTGAAGCGAGGAGCGAGGTTCTACCTTCGGCGGCCTCTTCCATTTGTGTGGTGGGTGGGGGGCTGGCCAGGTTTCGGAGTGGGGTCCCGGCGAGTGTGTGGGTCCGTTTACACAGTGCATTCCAGCAAACCAGTTAGCGCAGCACTTATTTGTTCCCTTCGCTTCGCCCGTGCTATGCTGCCGGTAACGATGGGCTCCGCGGGATATAGGCACTGGGCTCGCTTCTGGGAGATCCCACAAAACCGGTACTCCGACGAAGCGAGACGAGACGCCAAGGGCCGTGCGCCGGTCGAAGGCTGGGTGGCCGCCGTCTGGTTCCTTCTCGTGTGCTGGCCCCTTTCGTTCGCATCCTCCATGTTCCTGCGGAGCTTCTGTAGCCACCTGGGGGGCCCCACGATGGACTCAGCTGATGTTCGTTACAGTTTGTCACCGAAGGCCTTGTTGAACTAAGAGGTTTAAATTGTAGACTTACAAGAGGCCTCCTTTCGCCTTCTTTCTGGGGTTGCCGATGGAAAACTTATTTTCATCGTAAACCTATCGACGGAATTTATAGTCCCGTTGCAATAACAAAAGGCAAAAAAGGGCCAAAAGTTTGGAAACATTGCTTCAGGACATATCGGATTGGAGTGGTGCCTGAAATGGAAAAGAACCCCCGTGGGGGTGCTACCCCGACCAAAGATCGGTGTTCGATGCGGGACACATTAATCTTCATCCTCATCCGAGGGCGAAACACTTCAAACGCAATCGCCCGCCTGTAATGCAGGGAAAGGAAAGGCAACCAATGTGCTTCTCGTGCCATGCTTTGGCGTTTGGCCACACCGAGGAGAGGGCGAAGAAACCCAATCAAGACGGCAAAAAATAAGCTGGCCGATGCGCGTTCGATGAAAACGATCATAAAATCAGCCGGTATCGCTGCTTCGATGATGCTGCGATGTGCTGCCGAGGAGATCGCATCCCACAAACACACAAACCCGAGCTCTGGTGGCTGACGATCGATCGGTAATGGATCATCGAAGTTGGATTCTTGGAGCCCGGACACCGCGGCGCTCTGGAAGCGAATGGAGCGATTAGAGAGCAAAGAGCCCACAATCGATCCACCTTCGATCAATGGTCATTTCGTTCTCGTCTTCTCGGAATCGAAAGGTCACCGAAGCGGGCGGCCAAGATTGTTCCCTGAAAAGGTGCCCGCCGATCGATCGATCGATCGTAAAAAGTGAGCGTTTGAAGTGCCTGGAGTTTTCGGGCTTTAGGACATAAGAATCACTTCCTCCTCGATGGCTCCTATTCGCGGGGGTTCTCTGACACTGAAAGGAATGCTGGCAAGGATTCGTCGCTCGCTCGTGAATTGGGAAAGTTCTTTTTTGATGACTTTTTTAACGACCCGCAGGCGTTTAATGACGACCCGCAGAGGGAGAGTCCATTTTTCCGAGAGGAACGCACCAGCCTAGAAGATTAGATGCCGGTTTACGGGGTTTTCTAAAAAACAAGAAAACAACTTCTCCCTCGCCCGTCTCCCGGGAATAAAGTTGTTGCGCCTTTTTATGATGATGACGTAAAACACCCGATGGCTAATGAGTTGGATTTGTGCTCAGTACCTGTGGCTGCGAGTGAGACAGCCCATGTCCGACAAATCGCATCCTACAACCCACCCCAATCTGCCCCCAATGGAACTTGTCAGCAATGGGCACGATTCGAGGTCTCCTAACGGATTCTCGGCCACCATTCCATCCAATCGAACCTTAATGGAGAAGTTTTCGCGCGGCATAAATATCTTCAATTTACTCGCGACTCGCGAAGGTAGGTCTCGGCGGGGTTGACATTTCGCGCAGGTTGTTGCTTGTCGTTTCCTTGATCTTTCCCGAGGCTAGGTGCAGCCCGGCGCGCACATTCACTTCCCGTGCACTTTTTCATCGCCATCGGCCCAGGGGATCGGCAAATCAAGTTTCCTCCGGGTGGACGACACTCCCGGAAGGTGCGCGGTTGCGGTTGCCTGTTCACGACTTTCATCGACTTTCGCGAGATTTCTCGTGCTTCTCCTAATAAGTTAGAAAGTGCACGCGAATAGAGGGCCCGACTGCAGTAACGACCCCGCGCTCACGGTTGCCGTTTGGTATCTTGAATCACTCTTTTTGCTCCACATGCATCGCCACATCTTTCATCGCTAATCGATTATTCGCGCAACGAGTCCCGTTTGCCCGGGAGAAAAGAACCCCCCACAGGAGCGCAGGAAAATGGACCATTTTCCGCGTTCGCGCAATGAGTCCAGTTCGATCGATCGGGTTGATAAATTGCAACGTGGCAGTTGAATAAATAAATAAATAATCGCACGGAAGAAGAGTGCGCATCGGCACTTTCCAGGGACACATTTCATGTCGCAACGCAACGGAATGGTAACACGAGAGATGGCCCCCCTTTCGAGGAACGTTGCCAACGAAAAGAAATGAGCACACGTATCGCTGGCACTCGATCTGATCGGCCTGAAACCGTGCCACCAGCCACCACACTCGAGAGGAATGTTTGCTTAACGAAGCACTCGCTTTGGCCGCCGACTGCAGCATCGCAGAGCGCCAACATTACCTTCAAGCCGAAAGACCCTCATCATACATTTGCCGATCTGCATTTTTCATGGCAGAAAAGAACCTTCGGGCGGCAAGGTCCCGTTAATACCACCAGCAGAGCTTAATTCATCACCGAATTAGACCCGTTTTTTGCACCGTTTGTATAGCGAAAAAACACACGGTGGTGCCACAATGTTGTATGTGGTTTTTTTTTTTGTTGCTTCGCTTCGGCATAATTAACACCGTCGAAAATTAAGAAGAAAAAAAACGCCATAAAGCCACACTCCAACGTTGTCCCGGAAGAATCGGACCGGGACGGCTGGCGGGCCAAAGAAGCATGACATCACGCGCGCCCCCGTCGGGCATTCTTTTTAATGCCGCGCGATCGCAAGATTTTCTTCCCCCCTCCCAACCCATTTAGCGGTCAATCAAGGGGCCACCAGAGACCCCCGAAAAAGAAAACAAGAAACGGACAGAACCAAAAACATGACGAAAGCTACACAACACAAAACAAATGCTTCGGAATGCGAAGCCAATTGACTTTGTGATCGCCGGAGCAGCAATCCGGCGGCGGCAGCGGCGGCGCCTTCCCGGTTTCCATTCTTTCACCACCTTTTTGGGGGGGCCACCAACCTACCAACTAACCCACCCAGCACAACAGTCAAAACATATTGCCAGTTATTCGTTCGCCCGGATACCACTACAACCGCACGACGATCGCGATCGTACGCATACCGATCACATCCGTGCTCGTGTCCTCGTGTTGGTTAGAGCGCGCGGCAAAATACGCGTTTCAGTCGCTGGCGCTCGCGGAGGTCGCGCGGTTTGTGCTTTGTGTTGATTAACTAACACACGCAAACGCACGTAAGAGGGCATGCGTGTGGACGATCGCGATGGCAATGTGGATGATGGCTCTGCCATGTACAGGGTGTTCCATTAATACTTTGAGATTGAAATGTTCAATAACTCCGCTAGTTTTTAGTCGATTTCGATAAAAACGGTCAAGTTCTAAAACGTCAATGTATGCCATTTTAGTCATGGATCAATTTACGGTCAAAAAGCGGACTGAAATTGTAGCGCTGTTCTTTGAAAATAATCATTCTATTTGGACCACTGTAAGGATGCACAGTCCTTATTGTTGCGCAATTTTTTCCAACTTTTTTTCTGTGGGGCTATTTGGAGAGTAAAGTGTATGCCATCAAACCGAAGACTGTTGAAGAACTGAAAGCCAACATCACAGCGGAAATTGCTGCTATTACGCCCGAAATGTTGTGGAAAACAATTTTAAAAAATACCCATGAAAAGGACCGCTTTTTGTGTGTCTAATGGAGGCGGTCAATTGATCGATATGGTATTTTGAGGGAATTGTTAACAATACGGCATTCTATACCCTTAAAAACCTGCTTCATTTGTCAAAATCGACCAATAAATGGCGAAGTTATTTGTCATTTCAATCTCTAAGCCCCAATGGAACACCCTGTACACTACACGCGATCAGTGTGGCGCGTAAAGCGTCGACATCGAATAGGTCACAAAGAGGCAAAAACTAAGTTCACGCAGTCCTGCATCGTGTTATTCAATACACTACCTAATACAGTGTTGTAGGACCGCGAATGGCAGCTTTATTGCAGCCACATAAAAACAAACGTCGCCATCGCATTACAGTAATACGCCACATTTGTAGGCCGCAGATTAAACAGTATACCTTTGGACATTTAATTCTGCGCTTAAGGGGCGACTGAGGCGTATTTATCATTTGATCCTTGTATCAGTTGTTTTTGGAACTTCCAGCCAAAAAAACCATGACCCATGACTTGTGCGTTGTAGACCGAAAGCAACATCGCAATAATCTTAAGTCTTCGATATTATACAAAGTTATGGCACAACAAAAACAGAAAGAAACGAGGGTCACATAGCAAATCGAAGCAGGATAACTACGTCGATAACAAGGGGCACGTACGCAATTGCGGAAAGAAATGAATTTTCAACACTTTCGAAAGGCAGTACGAGGCCGTGCTGGGCTCGCTGGCTGGCGCTCTGGCCCCCGTCTTTTGGGCGAACAGGAGAAAGCAATCAATGACTTCCACCAGCATCGAAAGCACCACTGGCCGACGCGAGCTGGTGACGATGACCCCCAGGGCTGCGAACAGGAAGTGGCGCGGCATCTTTTCAACCCCACAAAGGGCGCTTTTTAATGCTCACCTGGGGCCGGCTCTCATGAACATAGGCTCGGAGCGATTGAACTCGTTACATAACAGGGTCACCGCCGCCGCCGCCGCCTCTCTGAGTCGGGCCCATCGCGGGGGCATTCAATTTTGCATCTCCATCCCCCGGATGAAAATTAATCACGAAAAACGAGAAAAAATGGATTGTTACCGCCAATATGTCCACTGGAACGAACGAACGAAGAAAATGGAGGCTCGGCACAATCGAAACTCTTCCCGGTCGCCACCACTGCTGGTGCTGACCTTTCCGTGTGGTTCGGATGCTGGACAAAGCCCTTCTGGAGGCGGCGGAGAGGGAAGGGACACACCGCGTGCGCTGGAATTCCGAGCCGTCGCGCAGAAACAAGGAGGCTACGAAAAAGGGCAATAAAATGAAATAAACTAGTTCCACCTCCCGCCAGGCATGGCCGCGCAGCGGTCTCCGCGGATCACTCGGGAGGCGATCTGGAGCTCCGTCGCCGCATATGCTCCGCTATGCTCGGCTATGCTGCCGCCCCTGCGCCCGTGGTTGGGATAAACATTCGAGCCAGAACCGTGAGAACGGAGCACGAATCTGTCTCGAGTTCGTTTGCGAAAGCACTCCCAGCCAAGCCGGCAGGCAACGGTGGCGGTGGTGGTGGTGTGTCTTGTGGTTGCGCAGTTTGATGTTTTTCTTCTTCGCTGCTCTGTCGCTTTCCATTTTGTGGCCAAGTCCATGGGGCACTGATGCTGAAGTCACTGCATTTGGCAGGCTTCGCCCTGGGTTGGGTTCGGCTGCCATCATCGTTGTTGCGAAGGCGTCGGTTGTTCGGTTAAACTTTACCAAACTAAAAAAACAACATCGAGTACACCCCCTGCATCACGAGAAAGGGCTCCAGCATAGCCATCAGCCAGGTCGGGCCACGGTGCCGCAGTCAGCAACTCTGGTCCAGCAGCAGCTAGAGGTCCAAAGTCCTGTCGCGTCTTTCGCGCGCTAGCCTACGGCGTGATCTTTTTATGGTTTGTTATTCAGCGATCCGAGCGAAGCATCACGTTGCGCGACGGGTGGACTCTCCCTTTGTGGAGTGTATACCAGAACGACCCCCTCCGGCCAGGCACTCGCCCTGACAGGGTCTGAGCGGGTGGCGATGTGCGCTCATTAGCATTGCAGCAAGAAGTTCAATTGTGAGATTGGCAACCAGCGGTACCAAAGAAGGGACTAGCAATGCTGTCTATGCCGATCAGCGCACTCAGCAAATAACATTGTCGCGACCAAACCAATGGGATTTGCCTATGGGAATCCCATGTCAATGGGATTTGCTTTCAGCAGGAACGATAACATATCACATAAAATGTGATCGATTGGAAAAATTTTCCTCAATAAATCACATAGCTTATCTGGATCCTGGTTTTGAAATGAGCGTCTTGTTTGTTTGTTTTCCTAATTTGACCGCAAGTCCTTTATCGCCATGTTCTCGTTACGCACATCTGTTTGTTCGTTACGCATACTTGTTTGTTTGTCCCACCCATAGTCGGTGTTGCTGTTTTGTACTGGCGATCGGTACAGCTTATCGGTACAATCCGTTGGGCATATGCGGAGTCTGTAAATGGTTGAGCGTTACTTTAATAAGGTCCGGGATATTTACAAGGGAGAAAAAAATCAAACCGAAGTGACATGTTTCCAGTAAAACGGCATGATTCACTGAATCACTACCCACGATCGTCTCACTCTCTTGGCTTATTCATAAAGCAAAGCACACCACCCGCACCCTGCGGGCTCACTTCCCCCTTCACTGGCCCCGTTGTTCACAAACCGACCAACCCGGGACCGATGCAAATAACCGGTTCCAACTTCAGACGACCTTTAAGGCGCGTCATTCGCAACACCAACACACTGGTTCTCTCGCGGCACCACGGGATCGTAGTAAAATTACTACTGCTCCTGTTCGAGCGAGTGCGAGCGAGAGAGACTGATACAACGTGATCATTACCACCCAAAATTCTCTCTTTCGCTATTTTTTAAATTAGACCCGCACGATGATGATGATCACATCGCTCGATCCAAAAACGGGTTTGCAGTGTTGCCAAGGAGCGCAGAGCAGCTCGCCAACTCGTGGCGACTCAGCGGAATGCGAATCGCAGCAGGCTTGTTGATCATAGATTTTTCCAGGAAATGAATTACGCTACGCCAACAGCCCCGTTCGCAATGGTTAAAAACAATGAGAAGTTGCGTACCTCAGTAATGTGAGAACGGTACAAGAAAAAACAAGCATTCAGTACTGAGCGTGCTGCCCGGGTGGGGAGCGTAAATTGTTTGATGAATTTAGGGCAGGCAGCTCGGAGCCGCACTCAAGGGGCACCCCTCCCCGCACGGTGTACTGGTGTGGCGAGACATTGCCTTTTACGTTATTGCTTCCATCGACAGGGTATCGCAGGTTCGAGCGCAAAATGGCGGAACACTTTCGCAAGGCTAAAAACGGAGGGTTTGATGAAATGTGGGCTTCTTCTACGGCTAAGCAGCTTCGATGAATATCAAAGTTTAGCATACTTTGCGTTGAACCAAAATCACCACAGCTTCAAGTCATGAAGTCATTATTTGGTCACCACCGTTTTTTGCTTAATTTTTGCTACTATTATTATATCGCAGAGCGCGAACAGACGTTCAAAGTACGTGGCACGCGGTGATCGAAGCGAAATTGTTGACTTACCTTCGACACTTTATGTCCGAAAGGATTGCGAACGGCAAGCAGTGCACTATAGCAGAGAATATTCCATGTTTCCCGCACCAGGTGGGGCTTTTCTAGCACACGAAAAACACAATTTTCCACCGCACAGACCACGGAACAGTTCGCACCAGTAAACGTCTTCGCCTGCGAGTTCGAAGAGCTCGTGAGATCAACACGAGTTTTTTTGACGTTTCGCGCTGGTGGCGAATGACAGTTCGCCCCGCTTCTGCTGTCAAGCTTTGGGCAACAGTTTTTGAAAATTTTAGCTGAATCGGTCAAAAGAAGCATTGTCGGATCGAAATCTCATACAGATGGAAAAACAAAGTAATTCGTAGATTCTTCAATGCAGAGTACTCGCCCGATTAGTCAGCCAACCCAATTCGCGCGATAGGCTAGATACGGTCAAGGTGTGGGACACTAGGATTATTGCAACATATTGATAACCAATGAACGGATTTAAGACTCACTGTTCACAGAATTCAGGGTTTCAAAACCGAAAGTAGTCATTTTTTGTTTCTAGGAATCGTACAATGTTAGGAATCCGGATGATAAGAAATAATCATCGCCGTCGTAATCAGCAACGGTCGATTTTTTTATTACTTCAAGTTTTGAACTCATTCTACAGATTTCTTTCCCCTCTTTTCATACGACTTATTCAACGATCCGGTGGGACCAATCTTTTTACCAGCGTTACTTATGTTACCATTTTGTGTCCGGTTTCCGAACTTCTGCGAATTGTGGAACTTTCTCGGATTCAACCCAAACGCTCGCAAACGCTGATCACTGGCACTTTCAGGCTGTGGTGTCGGTCGTTTCCTACCGGGTACGAACCCACCTTGTTCAGGTTTCCGGTTACCACGGTGTGAGTGCTGATCTAGTCGAGACTTTTTCGTAGCCACCAAGTTATCAGGCGTAGGGGCTTTCGGTGACGATTGGTCTCGTTGATGCCAAGTTCTCTTTTTCTGTTGCGCAAATCCGTTGGCGGAGGTCAGACTAGCCATTTGGGAGGTACCTTCGTCATCGACCAACGGTTTTTGGTGCTTAATCTTTTTTTTCCTTTTATGTCCTTCATGATTTATACTTGGAACACTTAGCGCCGGTGCAGATTTTTCTTTATGCTTTTTCTTTTCCGCTGTGGTGTCAATTGGCTTATCTTCAGACGGTATGATTAAGGGCTTAGATTTTTTATCGGTTTCAACTTTCTTTTTCTTTTTTGGTGACCTTTGAAGCTGTGGAGGGGACTCTTTTACCTTGACATTAATCTTATCCGATTGTTTCTGGCAACCGTCTGGTTTGTTTTTTCTGCTTTGTTTCTCTGATATCGTTTCTGTTGTTTCATTATTGCTCAGCTGCTTTCGTTCCGTTATCTCCTTATCTTCGTCATCATTAGCCTCCGGCTCGGCATATAAACTTGGGAGAATACGGCGCTTTGTCCATTCATTTGAAGCTTTTCGCCGGTACAGGTCGATCTCCTGCAACTCTACGTTCTTCGGGCGCAACTGCACCGTCTTCTTTACGCTAGCCCAACGGTTTAGCTCACGCGGGTTAGCCGTCAGTATCTCCTCCACTGTTAGTCCAAAATCGTTCGGTGTAGTCTCCACGTATCGGAACCGGCACGGCGTATCGCCGATTATGTCCTCGTAGTCGAGCTTGTAGTACTCGTCGATGTACTCTCCATATGTTTTCTCGTCCTCTGGGTCGAACAATGGTTTTTCTGCACGAAGCATTTCACGAAACTTTGACTGTCTTCGGCCCTTCTTTTTGCGACTTCGCGTAGAGTCCATCAACTCCTGTTGAAGCGCCTCCTTGCCATCCTTCGCGGACTTTTTCTGCTTCTCTTCCTCGTAATCACAATCCATAACAAAATCATCGTCCTCACAATGGGGACCCCCTTCACCGTCAGCACCAGCCTTGAGCTCATCCTTGTCGTAGTTTTCGATTCCCAGCTCCTCGTCTAGCTCGGGAAACTCCGGCTTCTGGTCACCCTCGTCCACACCGTAGTAGTCATCGTTGAACATCTCTCTCATACGCCGATCATGCTCATCGGGATCGAAATCCGACTCGAGATCGTCCTCATTCATTGCCAGCTTTTCCGTGGCGGCAATCTCCTTCAACCGCTGAATTCGATCGCGGATTTCCTTCAATTTAACCGCCTTCAGTTCATCGAGCTCGCGTCGTTGTTGCTCACGCTCCTTCTGCTTCCGCTCCTTTAGTGCCTGCCGTTGCTCTTGGCGTTTGTTGCGCTCCACGCGCATCGTATCATCCACCGTGCGCGGATAACGTTTGATGAACTCCGGATCCGGCTCCTCGAAGCGGAAGTTGTACTGTCGCTCGTACTCCTCCTGCTTCTCGAGTTCGGCCTCGTCTTCCGAGGTCGCAACGATGTCATCGTAGTTGGGAATATCACCGCTCTGCACAAATCGATTGTTGAGAATGTAATCTTTCAGAAAGGCGTCTTCCTTAGAGAGCTTTCCGCTGGTCCAAAAGTGCTTTAGAGGTTGTAGTGCCTTCACTTCCTCACTGGGCGGCTCTTCGTTCGCCTTCCGATCTGCCAACCAGCGTCGGTAATCTGCTTGCTCTTTCTCGTGTTCCGCTTTGCTGCGTACCCTTTCCTTCAGTAAGCCACCCTCGGATTCATCGTCACTATCGGTCACCGCGCTGAGCACTTGTTTAATTTCATCCTTGATGCGCTTCTGCTGCTCCACTAACGACGGTGATTCGGCCCGTGTTGCATGGGGTGAATGCCCTAGATCCTCCTCGTCTTCATATACGCCATCCTTCTCCAGCATCACCTTACGCTCGTAATCCTTCAGGGTCATCGGCTTTTCCTTCCGATGTCGCTTCACCAATGCCACCTCCTCAACTGGCTTAACGTTCTGAAAAAAGCTTTGCTCCTCGGAGTACTTGCTCGGATCATTCCGCTTGAGAAAGGCAAGCGTTCGGAAGAACTCTTTATCGAAGTCCGCATCGACGATCTCTTCGTCGGTCGTTTCATCGTCACTTGAATCACTGCCATCGGGTTCCAAGTTTTTCACTAAAAAAAAATACATCCAAAAACGTAATCACTTCGGCGATACCATTCACGATCGGCACTTACGCTGGCCAAGGATTTCTTTCTTCCTGAATTCGTCGTAGTGCTTGGCGTAACTTTTGTTTGTGCGAAACTCCACTGATTCCTCCTCCTCTGGGTCTGAATCGTTAAAAAGTTTGATCTTACTACTCATTATTACAATATTTTCAACAATTTATCGAAAAAAACGTGCCGACATGAACAAGCAACAACGTGTTTTGCGAGAACCTTGTGTTTTTCTTTTTTTACCAGATAAATGACAACATTTGGAAGTGCTGCCAAACAGACCGAAATGTGATTAGTTTTTATTCAGTACCGACTTCTAGTTACCTTGACTTTCCCCAATCTGACAATTAATTGTTTCCCCTTTTCACGCCAAAAAAACAACACAATTTCTTCACAAACAAATCTTTGGGCTACAGACTGAGTTTCTGTACACTCTTTCTTTGACGATAAAAATAGTTTTTAAAATGTCTTTAGATGCTGAAACAGCCAGTGGAGACAATCTTGCCGACAAGGATCTGGCGGCAAACGTGGAAAGCCTCTCCCTTACCGGTGCCGAGCAGAAAGTTGAGAAACAGGAAGCGAAAAAGAGTAAATATTGCAATCATTCACGAACCTCTGATAGGACTGATATTATTCGTGGATTTGTCTCAATTTTCCAGTTGATATTGTTCTCCACGCGACCGGAAGCGCTCCGATTCTAAAGCAGAAGAAATGGTCCGTCGATCCGGAGAAACCTATCAGTGCCATTGTTAAATTCATTCACAAATATCTGAAGCTGGATCCAGAGGAACGATTGGTACGTTAGCCGCGTGGCAGGCGCATTGAAGAGTGCGGCCCTTTTAAATGGATCATATTCTGTTTACAGTTTCTCTACATCAATCAAACTTTTGCACCGGCCCCGGATCAGATAATCAAAAACCTGTACGAATGCTACGGGACGAACGGTAAACTGATTCTACACTACGCAAAATCGCAAGCTTGGGGATAAGATCGCCGACATTTCGGGTCATACTTCTGGTCATCCGACAACTTCATTCCTTCAACCGCTTTCCAAGACACAAATGCTTTAACTGATCGGGAATAAAGTTCTACCAAAGGTTCGCTGCAGCACCACGTTACGTTTATTTAAACCAACATATACATTCTACAAGCTTTCGCCAAGCTCCTTAGTCACCACGGAGAGCTTCCAGCTCGTCTGCGGCCTCCTTGGCCACCCGGTGGTACTTGCCGATTGCCGGGCGATAGTAGTACGACTGATAATCGTGCCGTTCGGCCATCTTCGCGCGCACAGCCTTCTCCAGGGCACGGATGTGTGCCTTCTCTTCCTCCTCGTACAGATGGTGCAGCATCTTTTCATACTCCTGCTGCGGGTTGGGCAGCAGGTAGCGGGCGATGAAGCGCGAAATAGGGTGCCGATGGTACTCCCAGTGCTTGGGCGTGTAATCGGCGGGCGTTTCCGTCAACGTTGCTGGCCCGACGAAGACGTTCGCGTAGAAGATGACGGCACCGGCCGGAATCAGCCCCAGCATGACGTAGTAGTGGAACGTATCCTTAAACTTGTGCCACTGGAAGCGGGACGGCGTAATGGTGAAGTTCTTCGGTCCGTGGCCTCCGGACATCGAGCGGGTGCTAACGAGCGCTACAAAGCAGAAACACACACGAGATTCGGTTTGTTTTGGTGTTGCATAACTGATCGGTGCCGAGTGCGGAAGGTTTAGGCCTTCGGATGACCGATTTCGGTACGGAGAAAATGCGTACACCAAACATTTTATCTTACTTACCATCTTTGCTTGCTTTCAAAAATCCCGGTTTGTTCGAAATCGTTCCCAGGCGGCTCGAAAAAGCCCCACAACGAGCCAAGGAACTGAATATCGCCATCTTTTCGCTGTCCTCGCGCGACGTTCCAATGTTTGACAGCTGCGAGCGACTTCAGAAGGAATCGTCCGAGTTTGTAACAGTCGACTACATTGTGTCTTTGGGAAACTTCTTGCCATTGTTGAGCTAGATAAATATTGTTAAATGAAAAATTTAGCATCTGTGGGTGAAAAAACAGTATTTGCAGTATGCAATTGATGCCTTCGTCACATCAAAATAGAGTCTATGAACCTTGCTTTTACCATCTTTGACACGATGCTGTCAATGTTGTATTTTGTTCAGAATCGTCAAACGTCACTTTTTGCGTCTCGCACCGCCCAATCCTTTCCGCGGTCCGTTTGCACGGTTTCATTCGCAGCAGCTCGTTCGTTTAGTCAGTTCCTCCTCGCGTGGTTGGTTCGCGTGGTTGCGCATTTTCTGGGTGGGCCTTTGGTGCGTATTGCGCTTTGTGAAAATAAAACCAGAAAGGAACAGTGTTTTGTTCTTGGAAGCCTACAGATAGTGGTTCGGCTGACGGGTTGATTGTGCATATTAACGAGCTTCCATTCGCGTCCCGCTGGAAGGATGGCGATGAGCCAAGTCCGGGCGTTCATGGACACCAAATAACAACAACACCCCCGTACGAGCAAGAACAAAGCCAATAAACTGCGGGTGGGCGGGTGGAACACCTCCGTGCGCCAAAGCGTAGAATTAAAGTAAAGTTCTCCAATTCTACCCCAAGGATTGCACGCCCTTGCGCCCATCGGGGGCAAGTGAGAGTATTGACCCTTGAAACGTAGGATGAGACGCGCAGGGCTTTACCCTGGGCGGGCGCGATGATTGATCAATCGTTGCGAGTGGAATGTCTCGTGGACGGTGCCGAAAGAACGGCTTTCCTACCAGCATAACAAAAAGCGAAGAATCCCTTTCTTGTAGTTCCCCGTGCACTGTGATGTCGCATTAAATATTGGAATTCACAGGCAAATCGAGAACACGGGCACTAATTGGTCGGTGGTGATGTGTATGTTGCTCCCATTTCCTTATCAATGCCTGTGTGTACCCGATTTAATGTGCCAGCAAATATCGAAGAAGAGTTCCCCGTGAGCAACAGCGTGTGTCCTTCGCGCGGCATCAAGGTGGTCGGCGGACCAACAGCGACGGCTTTGTTGGAATTGTTCGTTTTCTAGAACGACACAAAGGCTTGGCAGACTTTCCCGCGACACTCTGAACAGTGTTCTCTTTTTCTCTTGTACGTCTCGCGGTCTGCGATCAACCATTTAATAATCGGCAATCTGGATGACCTTCTGCTCCTTGCGATGTGAGGCGCAACAGCTAAGGATCAGTCAGCTGTAGTCGTCATTGGCGCCCCAGCATCTTGGAGGTTGTGTATGTGATGTTAATGTGAATGTCGTCTTTCCTTTTCAGTCTCAAAGTGAATTATAGTCATAAAAAAGAGCTGCAAACCTTTTTGCGGTCGCCAAAAAAGGCGCTTGTCCCACGGTCAATGTCGTTATGCGTGTGTGTCTGTTTGCACTGGTGAGATAACAACACAACGGCCTGTTCCTGTACACGCCTAGCTGCTGTTTTCCGTTGCTGTGAACGTATGTGGCGTATGCTGATTGCTATAAAGTGATGTTGAGTGATAGCAGCTGGTTGGGTGCTTCCGCCTCGTGATCGCTGGAAAAATGTTGTGACAAGCGCGATCTGGGCTCCGTTTTGTGCATAAACCTCCAGCTTCGGCCTACTGTGTGTTGTTGGCTTGTTGGCAAACAGAAAAAAGGAAGACAACGCGCGAGCGGTAGGATAATTACCAAAACCGTAGAGGCGATCACAGCAACCGAGACGAACATTGGATTGGATTGGATTGCCTCACTATGGATGCCGCTACCGCCAATGTCGGCTATCAGCAGGGGCCGAAGGGATTACCCATCAAATTACCAGGTGAGTAAAGAAACAGGCCTGGCCCCTGTCTTCGTTTTAGCCCAAACTCTTAGTACTCATTTGTTACTCTCGTGGATTGAAACGGAATACGATTCAATAGTTCTTGCGATCTTCGATCTTTCGAAGACAGGTTTTTACTTCACCATCTGCAGGTGATCGTGGGTCGTTGCTTGCTGGTCGTCACTTTGTGCAACACCTCCTCACATGTTTACGCGAGATGCACGTGTGCGTTTGGTCACGACAGGATGACGAATCTATCATCCCATGGCTCGCTCGGCCCCGTGAATAAGACGATCCACCAATTGGATAAACACACACGTTGTTTGATCGCACTCGTCGTTTATAGTACGAAGAGAAACGAATGCACCCTTCAGCCATCAGACTCAGGAAAAAATGTAATGTTGGCTGGGGTCGGAACAATTAGTTTGAATCATAAAAATATCTGCTTAGTTGCTGCAACCAAATTCAAGCGATCCCGGTGATGCAGTGTTACATAATTGTGTCTAATTTTAGGGCATCTCGAGGTCCGAATTTGTTTTGTGTCAACCGGAAAACGGGTGCCGTGTCCGCTGCATTCGAGAAATATTCCACATTCCACCGGTGCTGCAGTTGTTTTAAAACATTCACACGGCACGTGGTCTGTCCGACGTTGGCATCGTTCCCAGTTACGCTTTGGTTAGACTTTTTACGGTTATGGTCCATATTTTTTTTCATCGCACTGCGCAATGCAACGGGGGCTGCTCGTGCCCTTTATGATGTGCGGGACGGGGTTATTAAGCTACGGCCAGTGTCTAAGGTTGCTCAAGTGATGCGCCTTTTGGCCGGTGATCATAAAACTTGTTGCATTCAAAGTTCATACGGTGCTCTTAATGACGAAGATAAACTTAGAGGGTTGAAGATTAGACTCAAACCATTAGATCGTTGCGTTATCGTTGACCTGCACGTTCTGTTAATTAGGGAAATAGGATAGCGGACATTCGAATGGGGGTAGTCTATAGTGACGGCTTACTGTTAGTTGATCTTAACTTTCATCCATTACGAAAACTCATACTGTCCGCCAAATCGTACGGGTCTTCCGTCACGACACACCGTCCAGTGGGCGCTCAGCTATTACCGAATTTTCGGCATCGCCTTTCTTCGCGCTCGTTACGCTGAGCGGCGAGATAAATTTACGATTGTATAGTGTTCCTTTCAACCGAAACCTGGAACTAAGTCAAGGTTGGTTCCGCGCAGGGAGCGGTACTTTATGTTGTGTGTGCGCTCAGCACCTCAGCAACCGGCCTCCCCTGAACGGAAGAAAGCGTTACCGGAGGCCGTTGACTTGGGGCCGTTGGTTGGGTGGACTGGCAGCGAAAAAACGGAGCTAACCTTTTCCAGCTTCGGGTTTTCTTAAACAAAAATCCACGCTCCCCGCCTGGGGGGTTGGGAAAACCTTTGCGTTGGTGGCGAAGGTGAAATCGGTAGTAGATAAGGCACCGTCAGAAACCTTAATTGAAACGTTGGCTCTGTTCCGGAATCAGCATTGCATGCGCCTCAGTTTGGATTAAAAATGGAATCAAAGAAAAACGGTAATGGAAAGCTTTGTCAAAGGATTTTTTTCTCCGACGAACCTTTCTCCGCGGGGCGGAAAGTGTGGCCTCGGTGCTCGGTGGTGCAATGGGAATAAAGCTTTCAGGCCAGTTTTGTTTACGACACTTTATTACCGTGACCATCGCGCCGTTGGCGTCCCTCGTTTGCGGCGCGTTTCTATTGAGCCTCCTGAACTATTTCGGAAGCAATGTGCCTGGCAATCGTAACTATTTTTTACGACTAACGCTGGAATTATGCTGCTAATGAGCAGTGAAATGTTCAGTCCCAGAGTTTGACGGGAAGTTTGTAACACTTTTCGGATTGTGAGAGGGATAAGTGTAGATATACTGTTTAAATGCTGGCTGACTATCAGCCAAAGGCGTCCACGGTTCCTCGATAATCGCTTTCAAGCGGGACTTCTTTTAATCCGGATGAATCACCCAATTTTTGTTCCTACCAAAATGCTCTACACCTTGTCCGATCAAGAAGCTAGTTCCTACACGCATCGCGGACCACGGGCCATTATGTATTCATGAAGTCATCAACGGAAGAAACGGTGCCGGTATTAGTCATTGACGCTGAAGACAACTACACCCAAGGGACAATCTGTGAGGCGTTGGTTAGACAGCCGGACAAACTCGTTGAGTCACCCCGCCGCGCTACGTAGATTGGTATATTTAATGAATTAATTTGATTAAGTTCAACCCTCGGCCCGTCGAAAAAGGGTTCCTATCTCAAAACACATAACTCAAACTAACTAACGCTGACCTCTCCTGGCCGTGCTTGGTGTCGGAAATGGGAAAACGGTTTTCCGCGTGAACTCGGTGCAAGGTTGCAATAAAAAGTGGTTCCAACAAGCAGCTGCCACCCTGGACCCTGGCCATCCAACCATCTCCGATCGCTTAAGAACCACTAGAGAAAAGCTAAATCGCTTTCGTCTGCAAAGTGCATTCCCGGCATAGTTTTGCTGCCAGCGTGAAGCTGGCGTACCTCCATGTGGGACATCCGTCAAACCGGCGGGTCCGCGTGCCAAATGGAACCCCTCGGCACTCGCTTCTTCCGCACACGATTCCCAAGATGCAACGAGACTCACCTGGCAAACCGCAACCAACGGGAATAGGAGCCACTGTCACGGGTTGTGACTGGCTGAGCAAAAAAAAGGGCAAACGAAAGCCGTTCACTAACTGTCATAGACATCCAGGTGGCGGTGTGTGGCACACGTACGCGTCGCGAAGCCAGTTCCCCCCACGTCGGGTCCAATGCAAATTTTAATCGCAACGGAACCGGAACGGCTACGTGAATCGCTGCCCGCACGTAGACACGCACGACTGTGGGACTGTGGACAACAAAATGCGGCCACAACAACGATGTGCTGCTCGCTTTAAATTAAGGGTTCTATTGAATCGAAACATCCTTGGTGTTAACCTACTAGTGAAGAGCTCAATTTCGACAACGATTTTTAAACACCACCATAATGTCGCTCCGTTCACCGTGGACTCCAGCTCCCCGAGTGAAAGGTCGTATGTAAATTCGGTTAATTTTTCGACAACCTTGGTCAACCCCTCTCGATGTACCGAGTCCCGAGCGCGCCGCCATCGCGACTGTTGGGATCCGATAGTGGCCCACCGATGAGGGTATTTATTTTTTGTTCATTTTGTTAGGCCCCCGATGGGGTAAGTGTGTTCGGAACGGGTTCAAATGGCCGTCGGCAACACTCAGCAACGACGGGGTGAAAGCTTTGTTCGACTCCCATTCAATGCCCACTTCGGAGGCTCTGTCAATGTCAGCGCGATCGATAAAATGTGTGCCGTTCCCGTTCCATAGGACATTCCTGGGCACGCATGAAGCATTAACCATTCCGAGCCATACCGCGAAGGTTTAATGAAATAGATGAATTTATGAACGGACAAGAATTGTGTATGGTGCTGATTAGAAATACAGCGAAGAAAAGTTTGCTACAACGGTCCTACGGTAGGTTGAGCTGGGAGAAAGACTTGGGTTCCACACAGGACGCATGGACGAGCGTGTTGGCAGAAAAATGTGATTTTAAAGCACCTTTTTACGGTTGGAAAACCCCGTGGCTGGGACCGGTATTGTAGGTATTCGGTTACAGTTACGCTTTGTATGCGGCACAAGCAGATGTCATTAGAAACTAAAAACGCCTGTGAGTTGATAAATATTTAACGGTCATCCTTTGGCCGGTGTGTTAATGTGATTCGCAATAACTACAAATCGTTGACAACTTGAATTGGATATGGTGTGCCAGGTCGGCGATCAAATTTATTATCAGCCGGGTGCACTGTACGGAAACTTTACGGCCACTTCCTTCACAAATTGGTTTACTTTTGGTTAATGACGTTGGTGGGACTTCCTTGGGCTCGTAAAGTTTTACGATTTCGAATTAGTGCCCAACCGTCGATCCTGTTTCTAATTATGGGGAAGTGTGTGATGGACATTGTATTTTATGTGATTGCAGTTCTGCTGTAATTGGTATTTCGAACAAACGCGTGGAAGCTTTTCAGTGTTCAGCGTAAAAATATTGATCACTTTTAAATCGTGCTTGCTCGGACGGGCCTTAGATTGACACCGCGGCATTAAGGCTAATGGCATCTGAAGAGGCTCCAGAAAAAACCATAATCGATCATCTTCGAGCGGACCGCGATTGAATTACCACGGAAAGCGGAAATGAACGCGACGCCTCTCCCCGGGTTGCTGACCCACGAATCGCCGGTTTTGATGGAAGTCGTGGCCCCGCGAACCGGAATGCAAACCCGTCCTCCTGTTCCGGTGTGGAAAAATTGAGTGGAAACTGTCATAACACATTTGTCCCGCGTCCCGTCCCCGAAGACGATGCCGGTTCGCTCGGCGTGCCCGATTTTCTTTTGCTCGACCAGATAAGGCGGAGATGGGGCTTTTTTTTTGTCGGCTTCTCCGAGAAGTGATTGCGCGCCTCTGACGCGGATGTGGTTTATCTGTTTCCGGCGTGTCAGCAAGGCACATGATGATCATGATTTAGCATCAGCATATTGCGGAGCTTTTGTGAAAACAACTCGCTTCACGCGGGGGTAAATATTTTCACAACAACCAACGGTTTACGGTTGGCCGAGGATGAGCACAAACAAGTTGATGATGTGCCCGGGCCCGGGGCCAACCGCCATTTTGCACCTAATTATTGTACGTACCAGAAAACATTTTTAATCAACATCAGGATTGAATTCGTTAACCGCATCGATCGCGTTGTGAGCGATCACATTCGCACAAATAAACGGTCTGCAAAATGTAAATACAAAAACAAATGTAAATTGCAAAATAAATATTTACCAATTGAGATGTCCTCGGGGCGTACCATTCCGTTTGCGAAGGCTGATTGAATCATGAAATCATCTCGCTCTCCCGTGGGTTCTGATGCTGCAAGAAGGGTCGCAAGATAAATGTTCCGTTCACGTTCAAGATGTAGCGGTCGCCAGCACGTGGCTGGCTAGCGACACACCACACGCGGAGTGTGGCGTGTGAATTATGGGGGTTTTGTTGCCAAACCGTCCGGTGAGCACAGGGACACGCACCACGTCACGTTATTCCCAAAAGAGTTCCTCGTTTTTTGGCGTACATTACGGGCCCGAAAAAAGAAACACAATCTAATCACCTCACAGGCGCCCTTTAGGTTCGAGTGTTTGGGTCCCCCCGGTCCATTACCGGTATTACCGGGCTGCGCAGGACCTGTGACCCCCTCGGGCGTCAGAGGGTTCACAAAGGTTCATCACAAACACCCCTCGGAACCGACTCAAGTTCACGCCCCCGATAATCCCTCACGCTGCTGGCCCGGCCGGGAATCGATTTACAGAATTCTACTTCTTCGCCATTTTTTCCCTCAATTTCTGATCCATTCCTGAGAATGTGAATCAATAATGTTTATCGCCTTAAAAATTGCGGTGCGCTTCAATGAAATATTTTAATCGCTAAATTCGCAACCGCACCATTCGTTCCGCGGCCCGTTTTAATTACGTCTTTCGCCGGTGGGCCCTTGCGAGGTGCGCCACGAAAATAAATCACTTTGCTCGAACGCACTCCATCGCGCTTATCTCATACGGTTAGCGCGGACGTAAGCGGTTCTCACCCGATCAGCTCAGCCTTCGGTTCGGTGGTTTGTACCCTACGGGATGGCCAGTGAAACCAGAACACATTGGGCCATCTGGCGGGCCGATGGTGGTGAAGTTTCGCTCGTTTCCCCTTTCGCTTTTCGGCGAGGAAAATCTATTACATTGTGGCCGAAATAAAAATTGCGCCGCGCGACTCCGCGAAGAATGTCAAGCCAGGAAGCGATCCGCGTAATGACGCAAGCTAATAAGCGGGGAGGCCCAGCAAGGCACGGCGGCAGAGGGGCATTAGTGAGGGCCCGGTGGAGAAGAGTGAATGGCTGGCGTGTTCAAGAGTTTCTCAAACTCGCTCGTAATGGGCGCTGAGAAAGCGTGGCCCCGAGTTTCAAGAGGGGACCGGAACGTGTGACACTCGAGAGAGAGCAAGGTTCAGAAGTCAAGAAGCGGCACAGTCAACCACTTCTCGGTGTGATTGATGGTCGGCGGCTATCCTTGGGCCACCAGAAGCCTCTGATGATGATGTCGAAATGACGTGACATTGGCATTTAACCGACTGCGCTTTGGCCGCGGCCTCGTGCCTTCGGATGCAATTTCAGTTGACACAAAGATGATGTTTTAATGGTCTCGGAAGAAATGGTTGTGTTTTACGTGATCCTCTGATAAGGTCACATGTTGTACTGTTTTGGGGTGTTGGAGGCGGGTCCTTTGTGGTCGGCGCTAAGTAAAGGTAACCGGCTAGTGCTACATTTTACACCGTCCTAACAGCTGATCATCACGCCCGGGGGCCCCGGACGTCATGGTGTTATTATTAGCGCACCTGGCTGCGTCGCGTTACACCGCACATTACATGATCGTTTTGCGGGGCACAATCATCACGCCAGTAGGATCGAGTCATACATTGTCGGAGCCCCCTCCCCGTGGTGGTGTGGCCTATGATAAATTGCTGGGGCGCGATTATGTATTATATGTGCACCACGCAACGGCCGACGTGCCGGTGGCGGAATTCGAGCTCGGTTCGGTTCATTTTTTGTGCGTTCATCAATGCGATCATCAGTGGCGCATACCTTCACGTCGAGTGCGCCGTCAGTGCGCAATTAAGGCACATGCAACGCAGGTTTGGAAGTTTGCATTGTTCTGAGCGATACATTTTTTGGGGTCCACGCCGCCACAGAGCGCCAAATTGGATCTTGAGAGAAAGGATCGGAAATAGTTCGGAAAATGGACACGAAATGCTAGAGAGTGCCTCTATTAAGTCTGCTATCACTGGAAAGGCCAATAAATAATCCACTGGGTCCATCTGTGCCCAGCCCGTTTCTCCACGATTGTCCACCCGAACCAATGCACAATTATGTAAAGAGACACACATTCAAGCGCCACACCGCTGCAACTCGCGGCTGCATAACGATGCTTATGCGCGCGTGCGTGTCACGAGGCCCTGATCCGCCCACGGCTGCTGCCGATCGGCGATAATCATGTAAGGGTTCCGCAATGCCATCGATACCGGTGCGGTGCGACTTATGCGCCCACCTAAGCATTCCGGGGGCGACGAGACTTGCAATGGCCGTGGGCCCACACGCGTGCGCCCACCTCGAAGGTCTCGCGGTTTGTGTAACAGGAAACGCTTGCGGTCCACCGCCGTGTTCTACAAGCTGCCTCTTGTTGCTGTTAAGACACTGGCAGAACAGGGCACACGATGCACTCGGAGCCGAACTCCTATAAAAGGGATGCGTCAATCAAATACGCTTCGATACAGCGCCTAATGGGAGCGCTTCTCATTTATTCATCGGTGTGCGTCTGGACAGTTGAATGAAAGGTAACCCAACAATTCAACAACAGAACTGAAATAAACTAAGAACCTTATGGCTTGTTAAATGGGTTCTTTGGCACGACATGCTCTATTTTGGTTACTAATTTACATACAAATAAACTCGCTCTCCGCACCGCTTTCTAATTCTTTAGTAGCGCCCCACGGCATAAGATTAACGTACCAGGGCTTAGCGCCGATTACCGTCCAGCTTCGACCGACTGCCGCCTCAGTCGGAGCACAGTTGGTGGTGTTATAATTAAAAAGCGCCCCAGCAGGAGCACTTGAGATACAGTTCACACCCAGCCGACAGAGGGCACTATTTGGGTCAATGGAAGATTGACACGCATCCCTCCCCCCTGATGAGCATGAATGCGCCGCTTAAGGTGGCTCCTTCTCCGTATGCAACAACCTTCGCCTGTGTTCCCCCCTCCGGCTCCGTACCAAGAGCCGCGCTTTAAATCGGGAAGATGATGATAATCACGGTCGATTGGATGTGTTACGGGCCCGAGGAGCCTCAATCAACCGTGATCGGCATAATGATGATGATGATGATGATGTTGTGCTGCACAAGTGGGGGTCCGGTACGGAACTAATTAACGATGACATCAATGACCGCCGGTGGTGGCGAACGTTAAAGCGTCATCGCCGTTCGATGATGATAAAAGATTAGGGAAAGAAAACGTTCCTTCAAAACGGGGCCACATTAGTGGGGGGAGTGTATTAAATTCCCAGTTGGCACGCAACCTGGGCACCCGGATATTTTCCTTTCGAAGAACTCGATGCGCGATACTTGTTGCCGTCTACTATATTGGATTACTTTCACTTTTGGTTTGTGGCGCAGGATAGCGAATTCTTCGGGCATAGGGAAACCTTTTCGTAGAACGTTCGGCAGTCACCGGTAAAGCCCTTTAGTGTGAATGATCGGGAGCTTAGCTGCTTACTAATGCCACAATGATAAGTTGTATTCCGAGTTTACGTTTCCATAATTCATTGTTTTGTTTGCATCGTTTGTCCATTTTTAAATATGATAAAATCGTTAAACGGAAACGGAATTTTAATGACGTTCCTGGCGTTGGCCGTAAAGTGGCCCACAAAACATTCTCTTTTCCACGATGAAGTTTATCGCCCTGCATAGCATTGTTTTATTAGTTGTTCCACCCTCGGAGCTATTAGCTAACAAACGCATACGGTAAGGCACGTGTTTAAGCCATGCCCGGTGATCATTTTATGTATGGGTTTTGGATACCCTTTCCGGGGCTCGGACATAAACATTAAATCAACCTGTTGGCTGACCGAGCATCAAGAAGCTTCAAAGTCGTGTGGGGTACGGTCGAACCCCGAAAGACGGTACCGCCGCTGGCTGTGGGTGGTCAGTCGACTGCAGCGAGGTGTGAAGCCACCCCCGGACCAATTCTAACGCCCATTTTCATGGGTTTCCGACCATCCTTTTGCATACATTACAACAGCATCGTCGCTGCTGACGTCGTACCAGAAAACCACGGCAAAGGCACCGAACTGGAATAATTATCTCTGACTCTCGGATCTCTCGCGGCACGACGACGCTGTTCACGGTCTGCGTCCGTTGAGAGGGGGGGCGCAGAAAGTCATCAAATCAAATCATAATGATCGCCGGTGGAGTAAACGTCAAGCAGAACACCAGAGTTGATTGATTACAATTACCCCCAATTAGTGTCGCACAATGAGACGAGTTTTCCGGCGTAACATTTCTGGTCATTTCTCTATCGCCCCACACAGGTGTACCGCTGAATGCACCGCTGATCGACTCGGCCGAAGATCCACACCCGAGTCTCTCCGATTGGCACGACTACGAGCCGAATCTGGAGTTTGACGATACGGAACTGTCGCAGACCACACCGGAACCGGGGGGCACCGTCGCGTTTGATGATACGAACTATGCCGGTAAGTTTTCCGAATCGATCCGATCCCAAATACACCTCTTTATGGCACCAACATAACCGCAACCAGATTAGAATGTGACGAAGCACCCGGTTTAGATTATTATTCCGGGCTGTGCCAGGACCTGTTGAACCCGGTTGCGTGTTGGAATTCTTGCTTCAAAGCCGCAACCGGGCGTTGGGGCACGTGTTGGCACGTGTGCAAATTGATTTGATTGAACCTAAAAAGCATCGTCGACTGCGGGATGCTCATAAAATAAAAGGACACAAGCCGTCGGTATGCGGAAACATCGTTAGGTCATTGGAGAGAATGGGCCCCGCCAACGGTTCGGATGACCGCAGTCGGGTGCAATGACTGGATAAATGATTCAATTTCGAATCATCGCTCGATGCGGTGTGTTGGATCCGCTCTGGGCACCTGCCAACCGGGTGATCCTGCCAATTTCGATTCCATTCTTTCGCCATTTAGGATCCTTACAAAACGTTAGAGAGTGTCTAGAAGTATGTCACTCACTGTAGATCGCACTCGAATGTCAAGTACTCTTTTCTACTCCTTTTTCGAAGTTCCACGTTTTCATTGTCACTAAAAGCCGTTCGGTATCTTTGACGCGCACACCACTGCGCCATCGTCGCTGGGGCAATTTACTTGGAACGCGAGGGGGATCCCTATCAGTTTAGATAAAGTGACTCGGTTCGAAGCTATTATCGACGTCATGCTGACGGATGATGATGTCAGTCGCCCGTTAACGGGGGTCCTTCAGTTGGTCTGTCGCTGCCGGCGGGAACTCTACCGTTCGTGGCACGGTTCACGAATCCGTTTCAAAACAATAAATAAACTTCTTTTCTGCCCCAACCGTAGCCGAGTTTGAGATTCCATCGGAGGACGAAATCATCAAAACTACCCTCGAGGCAGACAACTACGAAGAGCAGCTGAAAATGGTTGAGGTAGGATCAGGGGCGAGTTTCGGAAGGGATCACGCTGATCGCTGATATGGGCCAATGTTTTTCTCCACAGCCCGACGAGGATGCCATCCGGAAGGACTTTAAGAGGCGAAAATTTATCGAATTCATCGGAACCGATAAGCAGGGCCAACCGATCATTGCCATCTACGCGTGTCGATTGCCGGAACGGAAGGACCTGAATTCGAGTATCTTCATCGAGTGAGTATCTGTGAGTGTGGGTGGGTGTGCATTTGTTTCCCGTTGGTCAGTTCCATATGTTATCGGATTGGTGCCACGCATGCACGGCACGGTTTGTACTCTGTCCGTTAATCGCAGTCGAAAGATGCGCGTCACTAATTTCATCGATCGATGTCGGTCGGTGAAACCGACATGCCGGATGGCAACGGCAGCAATGGACATCACGACGGGTAGTCCAGTGTCCGATGAGCAGGCAATCGTGTCAGGCGAACCGGAAATGGATAATGTGCCGCAGTTGATTGCGAACTATAAACAAAGGCCGTTAATTGAGTTCTCTCCACGCTGGTGTCCTTTTTCCCACCGTTTTCGGTAACATCCTTTGACGCATTGGCATCGCGACTGGATTCGTTTAGATTGAATCTTTTTAAAACAATGATGTAATTCTACTGCTCCATCGTAATCGTATCAACGGCCAAGGTGCTCCCGAGAGACGGGCGCGCCCGGTTCGAGGCTCATAATAAATACGGGTGCAGTTTATTTTAAAACTTCTTCCAGCGAATTTCGTGAAGCACCAACTATCATTGCCGGTGGTTCACAGCGACCGAGTCGGTGCGATAAAGATAGTGTTTCTCTAAAGTAAACAACCAAATCGATCGACCAGGGCCTAGGCTAGTCGACGGGAATAAATTGTATTTCTCGTAAGTCCCGCGCTCTAGTGTCCAGCAAAGGCGCCAGTTCTTGGTAAAGCGGTAACGTCTTTTTATGTTGTATAAAAGTACCAAGTTCCTGCAGACGCATCTTGTACACATTATCCCTGACCCGAATAATGATGAAGCCGAGGGTCGGTTCGTGGATTTTTTTTCCGTTTAATTTTCCCGCTTTGGGAAAGCGCGCCCGAGCTCGCTGCGTGCTCGCTGCGTAATACGCAACGCGCACGGTGAGGATGGGACGGTGACGGGTTTAGGACGGTTCGAGTTCTAAGAAAGTTACTTTCGCCATATGTCCGTCAGTGGTGTCGCGCGGTGCAGAGCAAAGAGCAAAGAAATGGCCACATTGCTCATCTTGCGCCAAATAGCCATTATTCCTGGAAAAGGTGTACCGCCTAGCAGTCGCTGTCGGCCGAAATTGGGTTTTCACGTTTTCCCGCAACTCACTGGCATTGTTTTCCGTTCGGAACGAGTGTTTGGATGCTTTCTTCTCACTTTTCATTCTGATGAACGTCCACTGCTCAGAATCTGCTAACAAAAAAAGGAACCTTCGGCCCCCGAACTCTTTCTCGCTTCAGTCCTTCCTGATGTGTGGCAATGTCCATCAATTAGCAACATTGCAGGATCGGGAGCACCGGGTACCGTCCTTTAAACCGAGGGTCACTAGCTGGCGCGCCTCTACTTACACGTGAGGTTCGTGATTAGAAGCAGCTTGTTTATGTTTAGAAGGTTCACCTCGCTGCATATTGCGCCATCCGTGGCGGTCCTCGGAGGCCGCCGATGACGTCTTCCCACGCCACGTTGGTTACACGGCGACGTTCCTTCGGCCCTTTCCTTGGTTGGGAAATTTGTGTTTCTCTTTCACTTTCGTGACGTGATCCCCGCTTAGTTCCACAGAGCAACACACGGCGACGGATGCGCCAGGTGGGGTAATTTTCCCGCTGACCGAGTCCGCGGGTGATGCTCGGAAAACTCGTTTGCCCCGTGTTCACTTTCCTTCGCCCTGCCGGTCTGTGCCACTTGACACACGGCTCACTCGGCTCGACTCTCCTGCTGAGAACGATCGACGACGTAAAGGCGGCGTCTGCGTCTTGGGGTGCTGCTTTCGTTTACGTTAAACACGGTGCCGTGATTTCCTTCATCGCCGTCGCTGCTGGCGGCGTCCGCACGCTCACCGCCCGCCGTCGGTGTTTGGTGTGGCCAACGAAAATAATCTTTGGCTCCCGCAGTACACAACAGTCACGGGTTGCGTTAAGGTGGTCGCCTACCAGCAGATCGAGGCTGACGGAATACAGTGTCGATCAGGCACGAACGGTCGACCTACGCTTCACGGGTCGTGGTTATTGTGATCGAAAGAGTGATCGATAGGTGATTTTCTGCCAATCGGGCGGACATTTTTTCAGGGAGATCAAAGATCGTGACAGGAAGTTGTTATAAAGTGAGTTAAATGAGTTCAGTGGTTGACATTTATCAATCGGAAGTTTTTTCGATTATGTATTTTTCAAAGAGTTGTTGCTTATTGTGTGATCATGTGAATGATCAGTGGTGACTAATGTGTGATCGTTGCTTTCAGTTTTATTATCAAATCGATGGAAGAGTTCGTCCAGAATGACTACATCATCGCGTACTTCCACCAAGGCATGAAGGATAACAGCAAGCCGGCCCTCCCGTTCCTGTGGAACTCGTACAAGGAGCTCGATCGAAGTTTCAAAAAGAACTTGAAGAAACTCTACGTGGTGAGTGTCTCGATCGCTGCAATGTTGATACTTTATCGAAGTTTGTGCCAACAAAAAGAAATTTTATCCTATTTTGTGATTCGCGTGTGCCCTGCGTTCGATAGGTACATCCAACCACGTTCATCAGAATGGTTTGGTTCTTCTTCAAGCCGATCATTAGCGAAAAGTTCAAGAGCAAACTCATCTACACGAGCAGCCTGGACGAGCTGAAGCAATCGCTAGGGTTGAACACACTCAAGGTGCCCGATCCTGTGCGAGAGTAAGTGACACTAGCATGCAGGCCCTAGGCCACACGTTAACCGATAGTATGTCTAAACCGTTTTCGACTCCTTTCTTCGCGGAATCGGTCGGCAGGTTCGACGAGAAGATCAACAACGGCACACGATACACGCTGCGGGGCACAAAACCTAGTCTGAAGAGTAGTCGATCGCTCGAGAACATCCCAAAGTCGGCCCAGTTCGGGGTGTCGTTGCGATTCATCATCGAAAATAGCGCCTGTCTCAACTGTATACCGCCGATCGTGCGAAAGTGCGTCGATCATCTATCACTACCGGACGGTAAGTCAGTCGGTGGCGAGCCACCGGGACTCACAATTATTTCCCCTTTTCATTTTCGCCATCTTTTGTGAGTAATCTTTCCGCCCTCAAGAGCACTCTTAATGAAGATATTTTCTCTACGTGACTCAGAGCAAGTGTGTAATCGGCCGTACTTTCGGTAATCCATTTTGCAGTGGTGGAAACGGAGGGTATCTTCCGGCGGTCCGGAAACTACGCCCGCATCAAGGAGCTGCGGGCGAAGATAAACGCCGGCGAAGAAGTTCAGCTGTCGGACGAAGATACACATGTGGCCGCCTCCCTCCTCAAGACGTTCTTGCGCGAGCTCGAGGAACCGCTGCTCACGTACGAGCTTTACGACGATATCACGCAGTTTGGCGAGTGGAAAACGGAGGAGCAACGGTCGCGCAACGTGAAGCAACTGTTGCGCGAACGGTTGCCAGAGGAGAACTACGAGCTGTTCAAGTACATCGTCGAGTTTCTGGGCAAGATAATGGAGCGCAAGGATTTCAACAAAATGACCTCGTCCAACCTGGCGATCGTGTTCGGGCCGAACCTGATCTGGCCGAAGCAGGAGCAGATGTCGCTGGACGAGATTGGCCCGATCAATGCGTTCATCGACTACGTGCTGCAGCACCAGGACGACATTTACTTTGTCGACATCAACAAGAAGGATCGCGGCTCGTACGATTAACAGCGGTTGATCTAAGAAGGTTCGGCAACCGGCTAAATCGCCCGTCTTGGAGCCTTTTCGAGGATAACCACAACAAAATACACATTGGAACAGGAACATTCTATTCCGCGAGCGCGGATCGCGTATATCATGTAGGTGTCGTTCTGTCTGTAGGACTGCAGTGCCAGGACGAGTGTTAGATGCAATTATCTTTACTAGTGATATGCTGTGCGTGTGTTTATGTGAAGGTTAAATGAAGGGACAAAACCCAAATGGGGACCCGTGTACAGAATGGCCCACGAGTTAGGTTACTTTTGTTTTTCCCACCCCGTTTTTCCTTCCATTTGTTCGCTAGTTGTAAGTGAGATGATTTTAATCGTGGCAAGAGTATCCCTTAAGTTACACCACCTAAAGTCAGTACGGTCACGCCGCAAATTGGTAGCAGAATTAAGCGGACAGGTGTTCGTGTAAAGTGTAAGCGATTCTTGTAAAATATATAACGTTAACGCGACGGGAGTGCAAGGAATAGTCAGAGAATTAATGAATTGTTGAACATTTTTTTAGCTAAATAGGTTCTACTAGGTATATCTGACCAGAGTGGTGAGGTCGAGCGAGTGAAGTGTTAGGTTTAAAACTGCAAAAAAGTTAACCATGTACCGTGAGGAGCGCGTTGGAAGGAAGCGTTTTTGGAGGCAATCGTCGTGGGGTCCGTGTCAATATGTGAGACATTCGTATTCCCGGTTTTATGCACTGAGTCGGATGGTCGACTAGCACGTCCTTGGGGGAAACCAAAGAAACGAGCGAACAGACACAAACATTTAGCACAGAAAGAAACATTTGCAGCCAGTTCCGTCGTGACCCGTCCGAGTCTTTTAACTGAGTCGACGTTTCAGGGGGATACACCATAACCATACAACGATTTTAACCATGTTCAAATATTAACAGTTGAGGAACATACAACAAGTGTGCAAGTAACGCCAAATTCAAGTTTTAGAGCATACATTTTAAAACCCATCCCATAACAAACCGATAGACTAAAAGGCAACAAACCTACACAAATATAATCGCCATCAAAGCGCGGACAATATAGGAAACAATAGCACAGCAAATCAACCATCGTTCGAGAAAACCGTAGCAGAGCTTCAGTCAGGGCAAAGATTGCGAAAAGGAAAGGTGAGTGAAACAATGTGAAAATTGGAAAGCAAAATTTGCAGAACCGTAGGATACACTAAGTATTAAACTGAATCAATTAATCGAATGATAACGATTGCGCATTACGAATTCTTCACACTAAACCAATTCCCAATGAGCGAAAAGAAAGTGAAACCGGTGAACCGACCATGGTGGAGATTCGAGGAAATGAAACCTGAAAATAAAATTATGTGTAAAACGAAGTAAACACCCAAAGTCTGTGTCATTTCTCATATGGCCGTGGCCGAAATGTTTCTTTCACAGGTTTCGGCTTTTGCTTCACTTTCGTTATAATTTGGTTCGTTTATAATCAATATATATTTTCTTGTCGTCACTTTCGCCTCTAATTTCGGCTCCTGTTTCTCACCTCATAAATATTTAGTTTCCTTTGCTACAATCTTATTTCGATCGCTCCAAGCTTGTCACTGGGTTTCGTATTTCTATGGCCCTGAAAGGTAACGCGGCGATAAATGCTCGATTCGTTGTGTTGGCTTTCGCTATCGTTTCTGAGTTGCAAATTGTTTGTTGCGTGCATTGCGTGTTTCTATCTTTCGTTTTTTGCAGTTTCATCTCACAACCAGGGTCTTTCATCGATTAAACATGGCTTGTGTGTCAACACAGCGACGGAACGATTGGGCTTTCATTTGGTTCATCGGATGAAGCTACTGGGAGATCGGTGGCCAATAAGCCAATTCCTGTTACAGTTGGGGCTTGTGGGCGGAAACACTCATACACCAAATGCCCACCATTCACAAGTATTACCCATTAAATCCCTACTATCACAACAAGCTGCAACAACGGACTGATATGCTGCAATATACCGAACGATTCCGAAAATAGGCTATGGAAAAACAGGTCTCCAAAGCGCTAATATGAAACACTTTTATGCGTCTTTAATCGAGAGCATCACAGAATAAAGCCTTCGGTTGCTAGCAACGCTATGGGCAGCGTTGTGGCACATTAATGCCCAACGACAAACCCACTTCCCGCTTGTTTTCGGATCCATACCATCACCAACTGAATGCCGAGCTCCGTCGTCGAGCGACTGGAACCATTTTCCCTGCCGCTTTCACAGATCAATGTAACCCCACAAAAATCCATCTACTAGAACGGTGGACTAACTAATTCCCGGTACCGGCACTGCTCGGAGACGAAGCTAAGCTGAGTTTAATATCCAACATTTATTGTGTTTTGTGTTTCGATTTTCTTGAACCGCGCGCGCGTACGCGAGCGCATAGCTTTACACTTCCGTTACACGCATGCACACAACAGGTTTATTATTTTGAAAAGAAAAAGTAAAGCAGAAATTGGCTGTTTCGAGGATCGTGGTGGTGTGTTCTTTTAGTTATCCCTCTGTAACGTCGTAAACAATATTGTGGCGGCTGCTCCTGCTGCTGCTGCTGCTGCTGCTGCTGCTGATAGAACTAAGCGTATAAATAAAGCATTTTAAAACCGTGTACTGGTTGCTCGTTCTCGTTCGTTCTGTTTCGAAGCCGCTAGAGGCGTGTGGTGGATTATGTTGTTTTTTCCATTACAATGAATGCAGAGGTGCCACTGGCGAGTGGAAACCGTTCGAAAAATTCTACTTCGAAACAAGGGCGCTCTCTCCGCTACTACTGCTGCGGAGGCTGGCCACCGCTGAAGCTAAAGCTGCTGGGAATTTGATGTTGAGTGAACTGATATCCTGAAAGTGAGGAAAACAAACGGCCATAAGCATCGGGATCGGGATCGCGCATCGATCGTACTGATACACGCACCTGCTGCGCTGTTCTGTTCCGCGATTTGCTTCGATCGTTTCGCTTCCTTCTTCTGATTCGCCAGCACGAGTACCTCTTGCAGGTTCTTTTGCTCTGAAGCGTTCAAATTTCTGGTAAGCATTGTATACCAGGCCGGATCCGTGTTGGGAAGATCTGTTGGGAAGGGCAAACATTATTGATTGTTACTTGACGGCGACGTCGCGGAAAATTATCAATAGACACGCACTGTTCATAACATCCTGGAACAGGATGTACTCATCCACTGCGTTCGGATTGTCCTCATCGTCCAACGGTGTCGTGTAGCCTTCCAGCGCTGTTTCATCAATCTCATCACCATCTTCGGTATCGTCATCTTCGTCGTCGTCATCCTCATCACTATCGGCGTCCTACGAATGTTATCGAGATCGCGGGCCACGTTCCGTGTGAATGGTTGCGAACGCCGAACATTGGTTCATTTCCCACCCTTACCTGAATCGAAGCCGTTATCTCGAAGCCGGCCTCCGCACTCTTATCTTGCACCATCTTCGACACGTTCTTGAAGTATGGGTTCATTTCGTCCACATCGTCTTCGTCACTCGAAAGTCCGTCCTCCAGGTCTTCACTTTCGTCTTCGCTTTCCTCCTCTTCGCCTTCGGATGCACGGGCAGCGTACGCACGCTTCAACCCATCGAACACCATCAGCATCGTTGGAATGATCTTGTCCGGTAGTTCGCTCAGCACCGTCGGCTTCCGATCGCCCAGCGACAGCAAAGTGCACAGCCCGATGATGCAAAGTTTACGATCATGGATACTGTTGTGGTGTGTCCCACATAGGAAACCCGATTGGGGAATAGAAACAGATAAAACAATTTGAAGAGAGAGACACCAATCCGCTGGAACCAAGGGACCTACCCAAGGAAGCAATCGTAATCGTGCAGCCATTGCCGGATGAAGTGAGCAGTGATAGAGGAATTGGGCGCCGGGTTCGGAAACTTTTCCAGTATTTCTAACAACAGGGTGGGGTTGTAGTAGATCGCTGCTATAACCACCTGAGGATGGGCGAAAAAGAAATGGAAGGTTTCAGAATTGTCTCACAATCAAGGTGTGTCGGATCGGCACCGTAAACCAACCTGTAAGCACATCGTTCGCAGCTCGGAAGTTTTCACCTCTCGCGTCAGCCGCATCAGCGCCAGCTCGACGAAGCTTGGTATGAAATCGTCAATGTGTCCCTTGCACTGCAGAATGATAACCTCGAGCAGCTTGGCCGCACTGCACTCCGACTCTTCCGTCGTGCTGCTGGTCAGTATCTGTGACAACGAGGTGCAATGCCAATTAAAATGCCCGCACCCTTTCGGGGTTTCTTCCTTCCGCTGTGTCTCTCCTTACCGACTTGCACATATTGTACATCGCGATCACGTGGTTCTGGTTGGACAGGAAGGCGGGAGTGTCGACGGTGATATAATTGTGCAACGCTGGCATCATGTCAACGAAGTAATCGGCCCCATTCTTCTGGAACAACTGTAACAAAATGTGCACGAGTGAGTAAAGAGTGATGCTGGTGATGTCCGAGCTTTCTCCAGTAAACACACCTCATAGATAATCTCGAGTAGCTTCCACATGTCGGGCGAGATGCTCTTCAAGGTTAGGTCGCACACAAGCGCAAATGCTTCCTCGTAGAATTCAAACACGTTTTGCTGCAGCACGTGCCCGATCACTTGCAGCACGATCGGGTGTAGCGAGGCCAGTACCGCCGGATGTTCGTCCATCACCGCCAGCAGGGTCTCCATCGTACTGAGCAATCCCATCGCTGTGATTGCCTTCTCGTCACCACTTTCGTCCGTTTCCAGCACCTGACTGAAGGTGGTCGCCAGATGCTGACAGATGTCGATCGCGATCGGTGGCAGCTGGTCCGAGTAGGTGCACACGATCTTCTGCAGGACGGTAGTCAGCTCTTCGTTTTCCGTTTCGCGTATAATCTTCAGCAGCTCCATCGTGATCTCCTTGATCTGTGTGCTCAAGAATGGTGCGGCCTCATCCTGCGAGATGAGGAACATTTGCATGGAGACCGCAGCTTCCACCTTCACCGGCAGGTCCTTGTCGGTGAGAAGCGCGTTGCTGAGGTAGCGCATAATTTGCTCCAGAACCTGGGGATTCTTGAGCTTTATATCGCTGAAGTAGTGCATCACCCAACAGGCCCGGGCCCGCAGGTGCCCGTGTGGGCTGCCAAACTCCGGAAACACGTATTGCATCAGCAGCTGCTCGACTTGCTCCTTGAAGATCTTTTTCCGCAACAGCACCTCCGCCAACGAGCCGACCATGTGCAGTGCACCGTCTTTCTCCTTGTGGCCCAGATTGGGTGTGTTGATGATCTGCATAATGATCTGCATCACCTGCGTCAGGATGCCTTTGCGCGTTTTGCAGCAATTGTGCAGCAGCATCTCGGCCGACTGGACCGGCGACACGAAGTCGTCGAACACGTCGAACTTTTTGCGAATATACTCGATCGGATCGCTCTCCCAGAGCTCCTCGTCGGCGTCACTGTACGACATCAGCGGGAAGATCACGTCGCGGATGATCGCCAGCATGTGCGGCTTCAGCATCTTCCACGAGAAGGCATGCGACACCGCCGTCTTGATGTAGTCGAGCGTATTCGTCATGACACGGGGCGACACATAGAGCTTATTGCGGTACTGATCGAGTATCTTGAGGAGAACCGTTAGCAGACCGCTGGTGAACGTCTGCAGGAACCAATCGGCAAACTCTTTGTACTCCTTCGAAATGACGTTGCCCGGGCTGCCGTACCGTTCGAACATGCGCAAGATGATGTGCGAGGCCCATTTTTTCGTCTTCCACCAAGGCATCTGCGGTCGCTCCTCTTCCTCGATGTGCGTAGGATCGGGTGCCGGGCGGTCGAGAATTTGGCGGCAGATTTCCATCCAGCTGGAAAACACATCCCTACTGATCACCTCCAGTGGCAGCGAGTACTGCGTGAGGGCGTAGAAGATCTTCAGGATTTGCTTCTGCAGCAGGACGCTCTGCTCCGACGGTTCGTTGATCACGTTCATCATGATGTTGTAGATCTGCGGCAGCAGCAGGTTCATCGCCTCGGTCAAGGGGCCGCGCTCGGATGACTTCTTGTACTCGTAGTGCTTGACCAGCTGGTACATGCACAGTAGGGCCCCGTGCCACGCATTTGGATCGCTGTTCTGCAAACACAGGCTCACCTTGTCCACCACCTGCGTCCACCGGCCGGGGAAATCGTTCTTGATGATGTGGCTGAGGCAGAAGCATAGCTGCACCTTGATCACGTCCGCCGGTACGTGCACGATCGCTTCCACAATCGTATCACGCACCATCGCACGATCTTGCTCGTGAATGGCGAACGGAATCGGAAGACCGGCCCCTTCCGCCTCCCGATCCTGCCAGCTGCTGTTGACGAGGTTCTTCAGGTAGATAGCGCCCGCCAGCCGGACCGGCATATCCAACTCGTTCTGCATGATCACCTGCATCAGGCTGGGCAGGAAGCCGATGATTTTGTGTACCTAATTTGTTCAGTCCAAGAAAGGGGACAAGCAGAAACGGAGAATAAAATTAGTCAGAATGCGTTAGTAGCGTTGGCTTGTTACGGACGTGATGACAATGCAAAGCAAAACCAAAATCCCCGATCAGTGAGCTTTCTGAATGGACAACAATGCGAAAAAATGCTGTAGTAAGTATTATCACGTCGTAATGCCAACTATTTTACAGCTGGCAATTGGAAGGTCAATAAAGAACATCTGACAAAAAATAAATCAATACCACTCGATAGCAGGCAACAAAACCCGGCCCCTCTATATTTGTGTGAAGTGTTTATAGCGCGCCTAGCAACACGGGGCCACATAGCTTGTCAAGCTACGCTCCAGGATCAAGAGAACGTCACAGAGTCAAGGTGATACTGACCCATTTTTATTGAAAATCCGCTTCGATTCGTACCTTTTTCTCATTGCCGACACCCGAGCGAAGCTATGCTGGGCCTTTAGCTTGTTTATAGTTCGCACGTTTCCATGGGAAGTGCGGCAAAAGCGAAATAACACGAAACGACCACCATAAATAGATAGGTTACCGTTTGATATTTTACTTACTGTTTCAATTTACAAATAAAGAAGCTCTGTTGTGATCTGATTTTGCACGCAAATGAATTGCTGAAAAAGGATCCGCGCCGCGCAGGGCACAGATCGATAAATGATATCATTGCGAATGAATCATGCCATTTGAGTTAATGATCATCGCCGCTTGAAATGATCGTCCGCATCGCTTTCTTCTCAAGCACATCGTGCCGTTGCCTGCGGCGGTCGGCAGATGTTTCTTTGCGCTGATTGGTCAAACGGCCCGGGCCGACCAACCAGACTTTTCTCTGAAAATGATTCACTTGTAAATTCTGCCCGCGATAGGGGTGGTGCTGTTGCGCAACAACCTCCAGGCATTCGGATGCTGAGGGACGCATAATTGAACCAATTTCGTTCCTTCAGAACCGAACTGATAATTGAACGTAGAAACATTACTCACTTTTTCGCAGTTCAATAACCTTGTGCCAGAGAAGTTGCGTCGGTTGCAGAAATTTGAATCAATAATTGCGCGTAAATTTAGAAGAGACCTTCAGTTAGGACACTCTTTCAACATGCATTATTTCTGACCTTGTAAAGCACAAAATCAACATAACTGTCGCTTCGAAAGAAACGCAGAAATCGCCATCATTTCATTCACGAAGCGCCACGGCGTCGTTGGCCAACAACATCGTTGTTCTCATGGTTCTGTGTAAACATTGCACTATCGCAATGCAATGCAATGCATCCGGACCGATCCCTTGGGAAAAGGGTGGGGGATCCTTTACGCCGGGTTCCACCGGTGACTCGATCACTCAACCCGATGTGTCAAACGCAGAACGGCAAGCGGTCCTCGTCCGGTGAGCCGCGGCAACCGCCAGACGTGTGTTCATCGCCTGCTGCCACGCACACTGGTGAGCGCCGCGATGCATTCCCTCCTCGCAACACGCGTGCCAACGATGACAGCGCGTGTGGTGAGTCAAGGCAATGGAAGGTAGAGCCAAAATCATGATCGCTCCGTGGCGTTGCTATCTCATTGCCGGTCGCTATTTTTAAAAATCTTTTCAAATACTGCTGGGTTTCGCTTTGTTTAGTAACCCGTTTGCCGAGAGATCCAGCATCACCGGAAGCTACACAGAACGGAAACATTACACCACGGCAAAAGAGAAACACCGGCAGTCGCAGAGAGCGACGGAGAGAGACAGCGATGTGTAGAATCAAGGAAACTCGGAATGTGGCCGATTGATGGGAGCGTGCGAAAGCGGAACGGGACGAACGATGAACCCCCGACCGGTGGATGAACACGACCACCGTCGTGTGCACGCAAAGCACATGGTTCCTCCGATTGGCAATGCGCAATGCTTTTCTCAAAGGTCTCCGGTTCGGTTTTGCCCGATCCCTTGGACGGGAGTATATTGTGGGGTTTTCCCGGCTAATGCATCGCGCCATTCACCTGGTTCAGCTGCTCCTCGGCCTGCAATCGCTGCGTCGGCTCGATGGTGGCCCGCAGCAACTCCGCTATTTTGACGGTATCCATTTTTTATCGCCGGTCGGTCACCCTTGCACGTTCCTAACCTAAAATCTCTTTTTCTTCAGAGTACCGCACTGCCACCTGCGAAGACACTGTTTCGGAATGGCAAACCCCGCGAGAGAGACGATTATTAATTCACTTATGTGCTGGCAGTTTTGCTTCCAGTGGCAGTCGCGGAAAGCACGGCCAGCAACTGATTTGATATTGCACCACACACGCACGCACCCAGGCACAGACGCACACAGGCTTCCGTCGAACTTTCGCGGTGCAATCGATTCCACCGAGAATTGGTGTTGGGCCGCTCCGTCACGGAACTGGAAACGCAAAACACACAAGCGTGCAAAACCGCACAAAGAGCCCGGACACGCGGTTTTCGCGTAGGTGCTGCTTTCCAGGCACTGAGCGATGCTGCTATCTGCGGCGGGAAACCGGAATCGCGACGGACACGGGATTCGATCTGCTTCGTTCACGGAACAGCAGCGTATGCGGCGACGTGATGACACCGCATACGGCACGACATGCACACCGACGGCGGCAAATAATGGCAACTTCGCACACGCTCCACAGAATTCCGCGGGCACAATCCTTTCGGTACCGGATTCCAGTTCACTTCTCTCGGCAGCACGGAAAGTTTAGCGCAAGGCGCGTGTTGAGCAACGAAGAAAACAGCAAACGTCAGACTGGCAAGGCGAGCGAACGGAGGAGCAAGAGCGAGAGAGCCGGAATGTTCATGCCGGCTCATGACTGCTACTTGACAGCTAGCTTGAATCGCGGCGGCATGCGATGAATTTTCTTACTCCGGCGGCGCTGGTGTTGTGCAACAAAGGGCGCAAAGCGGCGGCCACGAAATCGGTTGTTGGCAGAAAAGATATTGTTAGGGAGAAGTACTGTGATAACCTGCTGCAGAAGACTGGTATTGTTTTACGTTCGCTCGTAATTGTGATGCTGTAAACTGCTTTCTATATCAGTTATTTGGTTATCAATAAAATCCTGTTTGTGCTCTTAATGAATGATTCTACTAACTTGCAGCACGTGCGAGCGACATCGGCCGAAAGAAAACTCCTATCAGGAAGCTTGAGTGCATAACGACCCAGGTACAAGCATTCAAGAAGCAACTGCCGCAACGTTAGAAAACACAATGGAATTTTATTTACAAAACACAGTACGCTACAACACGTTAAAAGGGAGAGACAAAAGAAAAACAAAATAAACTGTCCTACGATAAAAGCCAAGGGCCGCTCTAGGAACTACCCGTGTCTAGGCACGCGTGCAGCCCGTTCCCGATGCACGCGGCGTACCCTATCAGGTGCGGTATAACGTTCTGTTCGTACATGCCGCCAAACAGATGCGACCACGGTCCGTAGGCAAAGAGCGCCACATCGTCGCCGCCATGCGTTTCGTATTTCATTGGCACGAGCTTCGGAAACTGAAACTCCCGATCGATCATCATCATTTTCGTCATTTCCGGCCGCGCTCCGTTGTGGCCCAGCGTTGGCCCTCCCGGTCCGTTAGCGTACGAGAGCGTAGTATACGGTTTGCGGTCTCCGTCGCTAAGCTGACTGTTCAAACCAAGAATATCGTTTCCACGTTTCCCATACCCCGCCAGACTCATCGTGTGCGAATGGTCTGCCGTCACGATCATGAGCGTATCGTCGGCACTCGATAGCTGCCGTGCCACCTGAACTGCTTCCGAAAGTTGAACCGTTTCGTCCAGCGATTTGCGCGCTTTCGTGAGATGATGCGCGAGATCAATCTTGCCTCCTTCGACGAACAGCACGTACCCTTCGGGATACTTCTGTAGCGTGCGGATCGCGGCATACGTAAGATCCCCAAGCGTGGGGTCCAGATCGGGTCGTGCATCCAGATGGAAGGGCAGATGGTCTGCACTGAACAGGCCCATCAGATAGTCGACTTGGGTAAAGTTTAGCGCCAACAAATCATTACGATTCGACACGTACCGGGCCGTTCCCAGTGGTTTACCATAGTACCATTGGGAGATTAGGTTTACACCGTCCAATCGTTGTCCCTTGACCCCGTCCTCGTCCTTCGCACCCTTTGGGATAAGCTTGCGCCGCCCACCGCCTAGAATAACGCGAAGATTCTTGCCCGTTTCACCGTACACCAGCTGGCTGGCAATATCCGTACACATGGCCGGGTCTGCACCATGGCGCACCACATCAGCATCGGATTCCCAATCGCGGTTGGCTGTGTGAGCGTATGTTCCGGCTGGACTGGCGTGCGTTACCCGTGTCGTCGTCACAAACCCGGTAGCCTTTCCGGCTTCCTGTGCCCAGGCCAGGATCGATTGCACGCGATTCCGAGGATCGAGGCTGGCAGCGCAGTTGCTGTAGTTAACGGCCGCCGTCACTCCGATCGTAGCGTAGTTGGCCTTTACACCGCACAGGTACGCAGTGGCCGAGCACGCCGAATCGGCCACTTGCTTGTCCACGCAGTAAGTCTACAAAGAAAGGAAGCATAATTAGTAATCAAATTACACCTAGAGCCGGTTTTCACACATCAAACAGGTAGCAGGCAATTTACCACCCATAGAACGGTTTAGTATGGATCGGTATGGAACACAAATTGTAGATGGGTTTATTTGTTGATCACGTTCTGTTGACGTGCCTGGCGTTGAGAACCGCTTAGTAACTTTGTCACTCACTGGTCTGATCTTCTGTATGATATAATTTTGGGCACTTTTAGCACACCTTCGATGCATACCTTGACGAGGCCAACGTCGGGAAATTCTTCGAACGACAGCTGGCTTTCCTCGCCCGTATGACCTTGCTTCTGCCCCAGATACATGCGGCTGGCTGCTAGCGTCGGTATAGACATACCGTCACCGAGAAAGAAGATAACGTTTTTCGCTTTGTTCCTATTCAGCCGCCGTAGTAGATGTTCCTTCAATTTCAACTGCGCCCCAATGTTCCAATATTGAGCCGTTTGCTCGTAATCGCCGGCGGATACGAGTCGCTTCTGGCGGTGGGGGTCAGCGGCAGCTTCCGGGCGATGATCGTCGTCGCTGGCCGCCGGCAATGGTGGCGGATGTACCGCTGCAGATGAAGCAGGGGATGCGTTAATGTGTATAACATTTAATTGGATCTTGCCTGTGCGATACACTACTTTAGGCGAGATGGTTTTTATCTCTCACATCCAACTGAGTGAGATGAAATGGTTTAATTTGACCGATCATCATACAGCTGAACAAACTTACTTTCACTGTCGGTTTCATTGATGGTCGATTTGGTGCGTTGCAGAGAATCGTCTTCAGAAGTGACACTCGATACAACGTAGTGTGGTGGTGCGCTAATGCAGCTGGAACGCGGCGGGGCCACGATCAGCAGCGCGGCAACGACAAAGTATAGAAAACCCATCGCCGGACGTGTTTTTCGCGAGTTTGAGGACTGTGCACAAAAGACCGAGCTAGAGTTAGATCCCGCCAACGGATCGAATGCCTAGCCGAGCGCTTGTCGATGCGTCCGAGGGTTTCTGGTGTGCTGGCGAGACTGATGAGCCGTCCGCCTTGTTCCGAGGTTGGCCAGAAGGTAAACACAGTCGCACGTCCGGGGTCTCGGTACCAGGTATTAGTGCCACCGGCGTGTGATAGTGATGTTGCCGGTACTCTAATTGCGGACTGGGTCTCGATCGTACGGTAGACAGGCTTTTATGTGTGAAATATCCGTAAGGCTGTGGTCTCGGCCATACAGACACCTTCAGTAGGACGTTCGATCGCAGCGCCAGGCTCATTAACTCTGCAACAGACAAGAGGAGATAAAATGTATCCAAAGATGAAACAGTAAATTCGGTGACCAGCATGATTGGGATGAATTTTAAGCTATTTTTTGGGGCCAACTTATTCGATCGGCATTGTGAGGCAGACGTTACGCAACTGGTTTCGGGTGTTTGACGTAAAATTATGCAAATGCTTGGTGTTCAACGCTAATGTTATGCATTACGTTCGAATCGAGTTACGGTATGATAATTCATCTTATGTTCCATCATATTCTTCTTTCTTCGTGAAATTTTTTATTTGAGATTCGCTCGGAATATTTGAACAGTTTTTAGCAAAACGATTACCGATTGTTTCTACCGTTTTGCAATTGATCGGTTTTCAAATAAACGAAACTCACCACGGCGTATTTTCACCACCCGAGTTTATGAGGTTTACCCTGCCGAAGCGTACGCCACTGGGCCAATGACAGTTCAGTTCAAAGCAGTTGGTTTGTTTTTATTCCGAACGTGTTTGGAACAGTCGCCGATTTGTTGAGTAAAGTTTATTAAATTCCCAGTTTTATCAGTTTATCAACCGCACTACTTACTTCCTAACAATCGGGTATGTTATTATTGTTTCGTATGTTCATAGTAGATATCGATAGAGTGAGTGGAATATTTTGGTACACTGTATTTATGACGTTGTGGATGTGGAGCTCATTCGCTTGGAATATTTCGGTGCAGCGGTCGGAGACTTGGTTTCGACTTCTTGCGAAACCCTACAAGCGTACCTCAGCTTTGTCCATCCTGGGCGAAGAAGTGTAGCGCTTGGAAGGTCCCGATGCAATTCCCGGCACACGTGCATCGCCGTCACGGAATGTAAACAATAAACCCTTCAGGGGTCAGCGTGATCGATGCATAGACAATGAAATTTATTGCTACAATTGGCTGTACATATAAATATAAGTTTTTACATATGCTTAGACTCTAAAAGATGCACGACCGCCGCTTCCGTCGGGCGTCACATACCGTCATGGCGAGAGGAAATTCTTTTTACAACAATTACCCTCCGTGAGAGGTCTCTAAATGCTACCTAGCGTTTGAATAATACAAATAAATAATACTTTTCAGTCGGTCAGACGTTCGGTCGGTACCGCTCCCGTCGAGTTGCCGATAAACCCATTCCCGAACGATTCGTTGCACGGAGGGGAACAAAGCTTATCACAATTGTTTTATATGCGAGCAGCTTTTCGACTTGGCCGGACGTGATTCCTGTGGGTGCTGGTTCCCGTGCAGCGATCGGTGCTGCCGGCATCGGCAATCGATATCGTGACCGCCAGTGGTTGAAATGATCGAGCCCCCGCTGCCCGCCGAAGCCTCCGATGATTCGTCTTCGGGCGAGGAGTACGACGGTGAGGACCTCCGGGAAGTACAGGAACCGCCGGTGCGGCCTAGTCAGTTGCTGGCCTCATCCGTGCTGTCGGTGTCGTCGTAGGTTTCGTTGCAGGTTCGCTCACCGTTCATGCGTGAGGCGCGCTGCAAGCTCTCCAGGATGTCGTCCGTGTCGATGATAACGATCGGAGTGCAACCATCCGTGAGTTGTGAGCTGTCGGCAAAAGGAGCGTGACACGCGATGGCGCTATGAGTTTCGCTTCCCTGGCAAGGGGGCACACCTTCACACCTTCTCGCTCACTTACCGGCTGTTTTGTCGCTCGAAAATCTCTTTCGAAACGCTGCGCGTAAACGAGAACCGGGTCGACATGCTGCGGGTAAGCTTTTTCGGGGGCTTCTTGGCGGCCGTCGACGGTTCTTGGATCTCCTCCGGGCACTCGGCGACCAACGTTTCCTCGGCGTAGTTTTTAATTTCTTCCCAGGCGTAATCTGTTGCGAAAGAAAAATCAGATCGCTTGAGATTTTGTGCACGGTAGCGACAGGAGCCGCATAACTTTCGTTTATCAATTTATGTGCCGACTGGCTCAACATTGGCTGATAACATCCGTTACGTGATGTTGCATCATACAAGGGGGTGAGGAACATCCACACACGATAACGTCATGTTTGTTGTCACATGCCGCCAGTAGCACCTTTTTTCGCGCTATCACCGCCATCGTCACTATCATCGTGACACGAGTGTCGTAAAATCGATAAACGACAATTATGCTAATCGTTTGCAATGATTCGGAAAGACTCTCGGTGTGGAAGGCGTGTAACCTCCGGCTCCCCGTATGTCCCCGCCACTTACCGATATGCTGCTCGGTGGCGTGCTCGTACGTAACGCAAAACCGGATGATGTACTTGCCACGCACCATGGCGGGCGTCATGTGAAACTTGCCCGATTGGTTGATTCTCGCCAGCAGATCCCGATTGATGCGGTCCGTCTGTCTGTGGGGTTCGCGAAAGAATCGAAAAATCAAACATCCGGTCAGGTGCGTTGGAGCCTCGCCTTCGACTTACTTCAACCGGAAGCACACCAGCCCAAGGTTGACGTCATTTCGCACCTCGAACCGATCGTCCGAGTTGACCAGCGTTTCGAAGCGCTTTGCTAGCGCGATATGGTTGCGGATGTACTTCTGCAGACCGACGATTCCGTACGAGCGGAACACGAACCAGAGCTTCAGCGCCCGAAACCGGCGGCTCAGCGGAATGCCGTAATGCCGGTAGTCGATCGCGCTGCTGTGATCGTGCTGGAGGTAGAGCGGATCGACGGCAAGGGCCGTTGTGAGTGACTTCACGTCCTTCACCCACATGGCGGAGCAGTCAAAGTTTGTCAGCAGCAGTTTGTTGGGGTTCGTGTTGAACGAATCGGCGTACTCGAGACCCTCCTTGAAGCGGCGCATTTCGGGCAGGATGAACGAGTTGCCGGCGTACGCACCGTCCACGTGGAACCAGATGCTGCGGACCTCACGGCACACTTGCCCAATCTCGACCAGGTTGTCAAACACACAGGCAGACGTCGTGCCGACGGTGGCGACGACGAAGAACGGTGTTAGTCCTTGAGCCAGATCTTCCTGGATCGCTTGACGCAGCGTGTCGCCGCGGAACACTCCACGGCTGTCGGTGTCGAGGGCGCGCAGCTTGACGATCGCCATTTTGGCGGCCTTCTCGATCGAAGAGTGCGCCTCCTTCGATGCGTACGCCACGAGCTGCGGCAGGTAGACACTGTCGTGCACGTCCACGTGGTTCCCTTTCAGCTCCTTGATCGTGCGGGCACGGGCCGCCATCATGCAGACGAGGGCACACTCGGACGCCGATCCTTGCAGGACGCCTCCGCCGCGGGTATTCTTGGCATCGCTGCGGAAGAATGCCGGCAGATCCAACGCCTTCGCGTACCAGTCGAGGACGATCGTTTCGAGCTCGGTCGCCGCCGGACTGGATGCCTGCCCAGAGAGAGACAGAGAGAGAGAGAGTGAAGCGTTGAAGCGTTGAAGCGTTGAGCAAATATTTAGCGCCCGGGTGCGCTCGTGAGACATTTCTTACCCATGAGAAGCCAATTGACCCGATCGCACTGCTCAGCATGTCTCCCAGGATCGAGGGGTACGAGTTGCCGGCCGGGAAGTACGCGAAGAAGCGCGGATGGTTCCAGTGCACCATGTTCGGCATGATCTTCGTCTCCACGTCGTCCAGCATACGCTTGAAGTCTTCGCCCTTCTGCGGTGCCTCGTCTAAACCGCGCCAAACAAATTTCTCTCGTTAATGAAGTGTAGTAAAATTGGTATGTTTACGCAATCAGTCAGCATCTATCGGTCTGAATCGGGGCGGGATTTTGGGGAAAAAGGAAGAAGCCGGAGCGACCCCTGCAACGGTCTCGGTTGCGCCAGTTAAATTTAGTAGCTCGCGAAACGAGCGCAGTCCGTAGAACTGCGCCTCGTGGGAAGCGGCGATTCTTGGCCTGCCTGCCTGTCCCGTGGCCCACAGTTTACAGGAGACGCAATCATTCGGTCGCCCTTCGATGGTAGCCTGGTCCGTTTGTTGCGTTCCGGCAGGCATACGCCATTTGATGTGGTTGTAAAAGCGAAAAGTTTAGTAATTTGATAATATTGTTTTCGGTTGGCCGGAGGCTATTACGATGGTTACTATGGTAACGCAGCGAAAAGCGATTTGCACGCGATCGTGTATCGATCGTGTAGGAAAAGCGGTGGTGAGTTTGTTTGCCAAAGTTGTTTGTGCCCGAACTCGAATTGTTCGGTCAAACATGGCTCGCCTTTGGCGGCCTAGGTCAGTCCTCGCCAGTTTCTATTGGTTGAAAGTAGGACCTTCGACAGTGAAATTCATGTGAGCAGATCGTATCATGATGGTATTTGCAGTCGGTGATTCATTTTCTAGTGATCTGCTGCAATGTTTTCGGAACCGGATTTCGTCCCACCGTAGAATAGGTTGTGCCTCTCGATACTTTGCAGTTTCCAAATAGATCCTCCAGTTTGGTCCGATTTAAGACCTGTTGCTTGGTTTATTTTTGGTATTTTTGGCCAATGCGAATCAATCACGAAACCGTGATTAGCTGTTTCGGTTGCAAAAAATGTGCTCGGCGTGCAACATTAGGAGTGAAACAGTAATGGGAACTCAAAGTTAATTGAACGCTTCGCGTTGGATGCAGCTTTTTGCTGTCTCATTTTCAGCAAAAAATGGCTGCTTCCGCAAACGAATCAATCATCAGCGTCTGGGCACTAGGACCGTGTGAACCCCGGTCGCCGGACGCGCCAACTTCGGTCACCAGTATCCGGGACATTTTCCAGATTAGCACGGGACTGTGAAGTAGTAGCAACGAGCACCCGAAGCTTACGGCATTCGGTAACCATCTGTTTGTGTTTGGGTTCACCGTCGTAAGGCAACAGTCGTCGGGAGCGCACTGGAGCGCCTAAATCAATAAACGCTACTAGCTTCTGATGTAATGGAGTCACCCATCTCCGCGCACGGTTTTCGTTGCCCATTCACCTGTGGCCAGTATCCAATTTAGCGGACACTGTCCGAGGTGCTGGCGTCGTAGGGCCCGCATGTTTTACGTGGTTTTGTTCAAACAAATCTAAGCCGGCACTTGGGCCCGTAAGTTGCTTGTAAACCCGGCACGGAGAGATAGAGATCCTTTGCCGCCTTATCTCCAGCGTGTGGTAATAGTTATTTTTATCGTGTCGAAACTTCCGGTGATTTTTTGTAAATGTTGTTTCCATTCACTTATTCTATGTCACATTTGACACCTGCGTCATGCGGTTGACGTTCGCACATTGGTAATCGACTGATCGGCCAAAAAGGGGAAGAGCCACGCGACTTTGCGGACGCCGTTCTCTGACGATCTTAACACGTGAGGCGTGGACTAAACCCAACGCGATGCATCAAATAAACCTCTATACTCGGCGGCACCGTCCGGTGGTCCGGTCCGAAAGGGCCCTCAAGGAATCCTCACAGATCCCGACCGGAACGGAGGCGACGTCTTAGGGTTGGGGGGTCTTTTAAAGCGGATTATCTAGTTCGGGTTAAGCCCGCCCGCGGTGCCGGTTGACATCCTTTTGATGGGTGGACGTCATTGGAGAAGCCACCCCATGACCGGGCCACCGCTAAACGGTGTGCCTAGGAGGCCATAGCAGCGACAACAACGAGCGGCTGCGGTACATCGAAAGGCTTGCACAAGCCATCTCAGTGGAGGCGAGGCACCATGTTGTTGTTAATTAGATGTCGTGCGCAGCCAAAGAAGGTACTTACGAAGCATAGCACCTCACGCGGGGCCGATGGGAGATTTTTTGTGAGAAAGGCCGTAAGAAACAGGTTCGAATTCGGTTCGTTTCGCGGGTGTTAGCTTCGTCTTCATCGACCCCTAACGCTCCGTTATCAGCCGTGGCAGATCAAACGGAACCGTTCGATAGTGTTTTCCGCTGTTCCATCGCATTGGATGTTTTATGATGAAAAAAGCAACATTCAGCAGTTCCGTTGTACCACGGGCGAGAGTAGATAATGGTGTTATCCATCTACTGCGGCCGGTAACTAACGATTCGCTTGCGCCAGCGGCTGACAGAGTTGTTAATTGAGTTTGATGTTTATCGACACGCTTTGAACCAAGGGTGATCAACTCACTCGGGTGTCACTTATCGGCGAGACGCGGGAAGGCTTGCCTCTACACTTTTTAATCTTTTTTTCCACTTCAATTCTTAGACCGAAAGCTTGACGGAGTGAAGAAATGGCCAGGGGACTGAGACTGGACAAGCGGAGACCGCTTCCGTCACGCAGCTTACCTGGCAGCAGTTTGCGTAGAAAACCGGGATCCACCGTCGGGGCGACATCGCGTGTATCGATCGTCTCCCCGTAGTCGCAGATGTAATCGATCATCTGTTTGCCGTACTTTCGAAACTCCTCCGTGTTCATTGTCGCTGCCGAGTTGCTGTTGTTGAAAACCGATCCGAGTAATTCCCCTTTATATTGTTCTTTTTTCGCCGAACCACTAACACCCCACAACAAGAGGCTTCACCAGGTAGAGTTCTTCACTACGGTAGCAGTATTGTTCTTCGTTTTGGAAGTCACGAAGATCACACGTTGCTCGGTTCGTTTTTGTTGCCTAATCACATAATTCGCTTCTGGCTGTGCAAATATTCCACGCAACAGCACGGACCTGTGTAAACTGTCTCAGAATGTTTGCTTAAATCTTGCAGATCGTGACCCAAAGGGTAGCGTTATATTCACGCGCTCGCTAAACGATCGTAACTGGCGGTGCTCGGCGCCGGACGAAAGCTTTTATCGTCGTCGGGTGAACCGGCTCGAAGAGAATCTTGGATACACAACGGCCAGAGCGAGCGAGAGAGAGAGAGACCGAGCGATGCGAGAGGATAACGATGACGTGAATCGTGAGTGGCGAAGAATTCGCGAACGTTGATGGGGGCCAAACGCACTGTTCGCGGATGGGGCGCGACTTCGGCGGCGGCCGGGGAACCATCGCCGGGACGGGCCACAGGTCCTCGTCGTCGGTGCCTTATGCTGCTGCTCGGGCTTGCGGAGGGTGCGTTGTCACACATATGCCACCCTTATCGAGTGAGGGTTTGCGCGCCGCCGCTCAGTTGCGTAGTTTCACGTGCGTGCGGTCGACAGCGTGTAGTGGCGCCGCGGCGTGTGACCAGTGTCTCGTCGCGGAATTTCTCGCGCTTTCGCTATCGGTCAGCAAGGTACGGTTTGCTCAAATTTCTTCGTGAGTGCCTTCGTGTATGTTGCCTGTTGCTGTACCACATTTCACAATATGCTATAACCGCAACGTCATCCGGGGACAGTCCATGTTTACCGTCCCGATCCCGGATCTCCGGTGCTTCTAGTTGCACTAGGATCACGCTGCATATGATGCGCCGAGGCCCAGGTGATTAATGTGGTTAGTAAAATGAGCTTTGCTCTTGCGTCACTCGCCCGGTAGCGGAACTCCACTATCACCGGTTGCCGTTATCACAGTGATGTGCAAAGTCTGGACATATCTTCGGTTGACAGATGTGGCGCTTCTCGTCTGCGCCGGGCAGATTCGTCACAGTTTCAACCCACGAACTGTACTTCGTCAAGGGTAATCCTCATCTTGATCCATTGGTCACTCCTACATTCTGATCAATTGTTTCTCAAATGGGAAGGCATTCCCGGGGGGTCGCCATCTTGACGGATGCCCAACTCCGTGAGTCACTCCGTTGGTATGAACTCACGGCGCACTACTTGCCGGCAGGTATTTCTGTTCATCTGACCCCAAAGATCGACCCGATCTTACTCACGCCGAAATAATGCCCGGCCTTGTGAGACGAGCCTCAGTTTATGACCCAGGTTTTGCGGTTAAAAGATGGGTATATAAAAATCGCGTCTATTTACAGCGTGGATGATGCCCTCTTTACGGGCAGCAAGTATTCGGAAGCTCGTGCGCTATTTACGGCGGCGTACTTCCGACAGTTTGACTCGCGGGTCGCGCACCGGTAACCGGTTTTCATTACGGCCCCCCGAACCGGAGCAACTATTTACGTTAACAAATGTAAACTCTTTTCATTCACGGAACTCGATTCATGTCCTCCCACGAGGCGTGGCGTCGAATGTCGAATTCCTTACATTTTTCCGCTGTTTGGTGTATCCCCGTTCGTCGAACGGGCGGATGGACTGATTCACTCGTTCGGTTCCACTGATTCCACGTTCCGGTACGCCTATCGATGTTCCGTATCAACAAGGTCACTATCGACGAGGATCGATCAATTCTGCGAGGCGGTGCCGGGTGTTGGCGGTGTTTCCCCATTTCCGAGTCGAGTCTTATCGAAAGTGCATTTTGGGACGTTGGGAAGTTTGGTGCCACTCGATATCGGCTTGTAAAATCTCCCACAGTTCCAGAACTTAATGTCACACGTCATGCTCCGAGCATGCTTCATGATGATGATGCCGAACATGCTTTGTACCATTGGTCGGTCCGGGTTTGCCGATCGGTTTCGGATTCCCGGGTGCTGCGATGACAGCAGCACCGGCGCACGTTGCAAATTGTGTTTGGTTTGCTACAAACATGTAGCTGATTTCGCCAATTAGCACTCGCGGTCTAATCGAATCACAACCTTTTGTGTCTTTGCCAGTGGACCTAATCGGGGGGCTCAAAGTTCATTCGCTTAGCTCATTATGTTGCGTGGGGTAGTTCCGAACGATGGTTAATTTTTCAACCAGGAACACGGACCGACGAATCGTGTATCTTCAATCCGTTCCGACCGACGATCGGTTGGAAATTTATTATTTGTTTGCCCAACGCGCAAACCGAACTCACCGGGATGTAAAACAACGTCTGACTATCATTAACCTGCGTGTGTTTACTGTAGTAATTGGTTGTTAAAATACGCTCCAGAAGAGTTCCGGTTTCTCGATGGTCCAAAAACGGCCAACCCCGGCCGACGAAGAAAAGTTTAATCTTTTCTGCTACGGATCCATCATCATTTCCGATGAATCATTCTGCCACGCTTTCGGGCAAACTTGCAGGCTTTTTTATCTTATCCCCCGTGATTTCAGTTATGTAGAGGGCTAATGAGACCCATCGTGGTGGTGCACCGTGCTTCTTATCGATCCAATTTTAGCCACGCCATGTTGCATCGCAATGTTTATGCTGATATCCGTCAAGGGGAACTACACATTTGCCCGCCCCGGGGGGGGATTTTCACCGACCGACTTGTGCTAATCTTTGTTTGGTTTGCGTATCGTGTTTTGGGCACCAGTGTCTCTAGCGAAATTAATTCTGCATCCCTTGGTGTCGATGGGGGCGCCTGGTGGTAGGTATTAGAGCGCTTACTGTAGAGGTGACCCTGCGCTTTCTTTAGGGAACCAAGATTGGAACTTAAGTGTGGTGGGATTTTTTTTGGAATATTAAAATACATTGTCGTGTTATCAATTCGGTTAATGTTGCTAACGCTGTTGCTGCTGACCCGTTGAGGGTTGATAATGGGAAGGCTAAAAATAAACAACCCATAATCATGTCACTTAACAGCTTGCCATAACTGCGTCATTTATGAACCGCTGCACGTGATGCGAAACAATCTGAGGCGCCGTAAACTGCTTGCCTCGCCAGAATCGGGACGAGGTGGCAACCGGCAAAAGTAACAAGGCTCGCTATAGGTACCCTATCACGAGGCTCTCAGGTGACATGGTCGCCGTGATTCATCCGCAGCTTATCGCGATCAAGCCGATGGGCTTATTTATCTTTCAAAAGTAAAGAGAGTTCCACCCGGGGTTGAATCATAACTCGAGGTTTATGCTTCGATTCGATCGAATCTTTAAAGGTTTGAGGTTCGCATTTTTATCGACTCGGAACAGTTTGATGCGTATCAGCACTTACCTAACGAATGGCGCCGTAATAGTGCACCATACCTATCGGCCCAACGGACGTATAGATAACGGCGTATGGATAGATAAACCGCGTGTAAAGTAGCCCACCTGGCGTCTATTAGCTAGAGCCACTTCAGCCTTGCGTCGCTATTTCTTTCATTTGATCACAGCATAGTCCCCGTCGAGTAGATTCACAGTTTTCTCAGATCCAGGGCACATCCACGTAGATGCTCTTTATTGGGGTAAGGTCGCTGCTAGACTTGCATCTTGCTACTTGCAGGGTGTCAGAGCCAGCAGTTTGCGGTAGAACAGTATGAAGAAGTCCATGTACCCGGTAGCGCCACAGTCGTTGATTCTTTTGCTGAAACAGTCCCGCATGCCATAGATTTCGCTGGAAGTGCAACGTACGTTAATCGAGGCTGTGGTGCGTTTTTGATCGGTATCCGCCGCCGACTTACTCGCACTGATCGTCGGAGTACTGTGAGAAAGGAACGTGCTTCATACTCTCGGGCAGGTCGCCGGTGCACTCCTCGATCATCGGTGGCAGCTCCATCGCACAGGACCGATACGCGGGCTGAGTGAAGTCTGGTGGAAAGAGAACATTCCCAAGAAATGGTGTATCAAAGTGTCCGCTTCGTGAGAGCCGGCCGTTGCTTACTCTGCAGCAGGGCACCACTGTTCGTGCACGCCATACCCAACGCCTCCGGGATGGTGGCGACCACCTGTTCCATGATCTTCACATCCTCTCCGTCCAGGCAGGGCTTAAGCTTTTCCATCACCGGCGTTAGGCACACGAGCGACTCGTTAATCTGTGCACAGATTCTAAACAAAATTCACCGTTCCGGTAGGTTATTGATCGTCAGTGATCGCACGGGCTCACACTCGTTCACACCTCTGGAAAACTTGTCTCTTTTCCTTGTCCTCCAGGTTGACGGTGTCCGTTTTCAGCTGTTCCATGTTGACGTGCTGCATAAAACACTGCGGCAGCACCGTGGAGATGTAGCCCTGGAGCTCCTGGTACGACTGATCGTTGCCGGTGGCATTGCGGCACTGTTGGCGTATGTCGGCCAAAAACGCCGGACTGTCCAAAGTTTCCAGATCGGACGAGTTAAACTCCCGCGGTTTGGCTACCGATGGTGGAATTACCACAACCAGCAGTACACCCAACGCCAGTAGTAACCCTGTATCAGGGATCATCCTGCTTGGTTTGATACGATGGTGAGGATGTGTGACCGACACCTGCAGACCGTGCCACGTTCCGTTGCGCACTGGGAGGGCTGACCGTTGACAATTCCTTCTGCTTGTGGCCCTTGATTCGACCGGAGCGTACTTCTCCACTGCAACCAATCGCTACCATTGTTGACGATCGCAGCGGGGCATACGCACACAATGTCACAATGATCACCCTTTTTTTGCGCGCGCGCGCACACGCAAAGAACAATGGCCGTCGCCTTGTCCGATGGTAGGGTTCGGTCGCGTTCTACATTTGTGGGGCCCCCGCGGATACGGACCATTTGCGCGGCTCAGCATTGTGCGACGGTCATTATCGAATTAAGCTAACTAAATCGGCCCGCTGATGGGTTAATTCCATTTGCTCGGGCGAGGCGAGTGATCATGTGAATTATCCCAGATTACTGTCCGGACACTGAGTGACCTCAGGAGGTGCGTCGATTTTGGGAGGTGCGTGGTGTTCGGACTGGGTGAACAATATCCACGATAGGGTGAGTCAACAAGGCCGGCCTCTGGTGTGGGGGTCTATCTCGATCGTGATCGGGCTGCACTCGGGGTGCCGTTTTCACGCCCATTTTGCACACGGAAGGTGACAATTAGGTTAGCATCGGGTTTCTCATTATGGTGACCTTCTTCTATTGGCCATGATGGCGATGCTTCTGTTTGGTGTGTCCTCTCCGTCGTGAGTAATGTGTTATGGCACGTGCCCATTGATTCGAACCCAATTTCGACGTCAGATCAGCTCCATTAGATCATGCTGGATCATGACGATCATGCGCAATCACCGTCTGTATTTCAAACAATAAACTATCGACCCTAAACTATGCAATTTCAAGTCGTTTCCGATGCTAATGGGTCCCATCTCGGGTCCACTTTCTGCGATCGGATCCAAAAGTGGATGCTTCGAGTACCTTTTGAAAAAGTGATAAACATGCACACACGCGCCCCTAAGTAAACGTTCCAAAGTCCAACAGCCTGCCTAGGCCTTTGAATGGCCTAAAAGGCCCCGGTCCCGAATTGTGAACCGAGTGGGCCGAGTGGCTGCACTGCAAACACTCTTCGGTGGGGAGTTTCACTTCAAAAATCCGCCATCCGCCAGCAAACGTGCAACGTCACGATGAATGCGTCATTCGTCATTCAGCTTTGGCAGCCGGTCCGGTCCGGTTCGGCAAGGAATTATGCGGAGATTATGTACCGAGCTCACTGCGGCACAGAGAGTTGAAAGATCAACTCCCTACGATCCGGACTTGGTTTGCTTGGTGATGAGTTAGCAATTCGCATGCCGATCGACCTTTGGTCCGGGGAATTCCCACCTACCTACCTCATCCTCTCCATCTTAATGAATGGACAGATTCCCCCCCCCGGGTGGACCGCTAGGAGTCGTTGGCCGTGAAACGGGATGCTTGGTTCAAAGTTTTTACCAAAAGCGCCGCTGGCTCTCTCTATCTCTCTGTATCTCTCGGTTGTCGTTTCTCCTTCAGTTCGCGCTCGTTAAGTAACAACGTTGTCCGGTGTCGTCACTCGGCCGGCCAAAAGAAACGGCGGGAGTCTGGCAGAGAATGCTCCCTCAATTGACGGACAAAAGAGCCGGCTTGGGAGATCCGCTAACGATATGTCAAAATGTGGCCGACGGAACGGTGCGAAACAAATCGGCCACTAATGTCGATGCCGACGTGGTTCGTTGCCGTTGCCGTGGAACTAATTTTGGGGCCACGGGGCACGTGAAACGGAATGCGAAACAGGTTGCGGAGTCGAATGAGTCAGCGTGAGTTTCGTTACAGTTCCACACATTTGGCGCCGATTTTGTTTTTGACAACCCCCATCCCACGTGAAAGTGACAGTCTGTCATCGATCGCCGATCGATGGCTGAGCGCGCACGCGCACCCGCGTGACGTTGGTTCGGTGAATTGGACGACGGCGTAACGCTATGTTTAGGACCGCAAAATGCAGCACACAGAAAACGAGAGGCGCAGATACGTGATGGGTTTTATTTTCTCAACCACCTTCCTCCTGGGTGTGGTTTTTGCAGGACGTGATTTGGATAAAGTTTTTGTAGAACAGTCGAGCCCCGTTCGCAAACACGTCGCACTGCTTCAGCTTGGCGACCAAACAGTCTTTCGCCGTCGCCAGGATGCTGGAACCCCGGGGACGGTATTATTAAAGAGGGTATATTGTCAGCGCCTTTCGATCCACTTACTTGCAGTTCTCTTCGAGCAGTGTCTTCCGATTCAGGTCCGGAGTGGAGATGATGTTCATGTTTTCCGCCGCACACGTTATGATGTGTTGGTTCATGTCACGGGTGCACTCGTCGTGCTTCCGTTTGTCGTAAGCTGTGGGGCAATCAACCATTTTCAATAAAGACCCCCCAGGGGGGAAAGTGCGGCAAAGGTATGTGGACTGTTTTACCAAAGTTCGTTCCATTGCTGTCACACAGAAAATGAAGGATGTCCTGGAACCAGTTGCGAAGTGCGTGAAAGATTTCGTAGCTCTCCTTGTCGACGCAGCCCCGCACTACGTCCATGAACGGATCGAAACACTTGATCGCTTCGTACATCTTCGGGCAATGCCTGGCGATCGCGCGCAACAGAACAGATCACTGTAGATCGTATCAATGTGCCCCTCCCCAAAACACCTACCTAGTAAGGATGGCTTCCTGGTTCGATGTGTCCAGCCGCATAGAGTCTTCGTTCAACTGCACCACATCGAGGTTATCCTTCAGGCAGCGTCGCACGGTCAGCCAAGAGTTGGTAAACTCGGACGCGGATATACCTTTTTCGCTGCACTGTTGCTGTGCGTAACGCCAGAGACGATCGTACGAAAAGTCCATCGCATCCGGAGGCTCCACTTTGGACGCCGTTTCGGCCCCGCACCCCCAACTGAGCAGAACGAGAACGATACTTGTCTTCAGCATAATGTAACCACGACGGGAGGTACCCTAAAACTGCGACCTCGTGTTCTGAGGAATGTCTAGCAAAAACTGTTTAGGGTCTCAAAGTTACGTTACACTTCGACGTTGCGATTACGTGCGTGGTTTTTGGGCGATAACCTGAGGAGGGACCCGTGCCGTTTACGATTGGCACGGGTCAGTTCTGGGAAGGGTGGCACCCGAGAACCTCACGTTGATAAGGTTGATTGTTTTCGAAGAATAAGCCATTCTGTCAGACGCGCAGCCAATTCAAACTGCGCAGCATCGACTTTTGGCAAGTGTCAGGCCCCGTTTCGGTCACTGTTAATCCTTCCTCGGGAGCTCCACGCGGAAAGGCGATCAATATTTCAGCTCGAGAATGTAAGCTGTTGTGATCTTCTCAAGGTGTACGCGTTAGTCACATTCTTAGCAGTTGTTTGGTTTGCGCAAACGACACAGCGCCGCTGACGTCTTGCCGATTCAAGCCGATCGAGAAATCCTGACCTATCTGCAATGGAATTCCGTGAATGGCATACACCACCCAGTGTAGTGTCTATCGATAGACTAGAACTGCGCTTATTACTACACAATTATCTAAAAATAATCGTACTCTAGCCGACAGAGTCAGTCAATTGCAGCCATTTAGTGTTGCACTGGCGGTGGAAGTTGCAAGTTGGAGTCCAGTCCCTGTCAAAACAGAGCAAGAGTGGCCACTTCTCAATGAACGTGGACGCGATGAAATCACGAGCGAATCGGAATCCCACCGGAGGCCCGTGTGCCGGTTTTCGTTCGTTTCGATTTGTTTATTTGTGTGCTCAATGAGAATAAATACAGTAATTTTACTTTCAACAACATTTCTAGCGCTCCATTTATAGTGTGTCCAATCTGTGGGAGGGCCGCGGGCCGCGGTCGGGTGTTGGGATGCCGAACGGTCCTATCGGCCGGTCGGTTGATCAGCTGAGTATCGTGTTCATTTTTATTTGCTGCCCAGGCTAGGGTTGTAGCTAGTGGTTTGTGGCTAATGTAGTGTGCGCGTACGGGAGCCCCGGGTCCTCTACTTGCCGCTGGAGCCGTTGCTGTTCGAAGCTGCCGGCGGATTGGGCGACGAGCCACGCTTTCGCAGCATGATCGGGGATTTTTTGGGCGACTTCAGCAGAGTGATGCCATTTTCGGCCTCCGGTGACGGTGAGGAACCGCCGGTGGCCGAGTTGCGCCGCGAAGCGGACAGCCGCATCATGGTGTCCAGGTGGCGAAACCTGCGGGAGAAGAAAAGGGGGACACTACACATGGATGGGCCGACACAACTTGGCGTGACAAACCGCACCTCAACGTGACATCATTTTTGGTGCCATCATCGGCCGGCGCGAAGAGGAATGCCAACGGCCAACTGATCCATGAGGCCGATCCGGGGGTCCTAGTTACGGAAAGAAAGCAAAATGGCTCATCAGATGCGTTCCACAGGTCCACACCAATGCAGAGTGCCCCGTGCCATACTTCGGCGATTGCACCGTCACCACCGTTCCATCGTGGCCCGGTGAGGTCAGCTCGGCGGAAATCCGGTGCGGCGTCTGAGCCTTGTTGATGGCCGGATTGTAGATCTTCGGATCGCTAACCATGCGCACGAAGAACGAGCGCTTCTGGGCGAGGGTGTGCGTCTTGCGACGATCGACAATCTCGCTGATCTCGTCCGCCTGTTCCTTCTCGAGCGTTTCGGCAGCAAAGTCGGTGATCACATCCCAGGCGTAATCTGTTGGGTACAAACGGACAGAGTTACTACAGGGAGGCACTCCGAATCGGTCTCACCGAGGGGCTCACCAATGTCTTCCACTTTGGCGTTCTGCGCCACGGCACAGAACCTGATGACGTACGTATCGTTTACGGAGGCCGGCACCATGTGCAGCTTGCCGGACGCGTTGATGCTGCTCAGCAGCTTCTCGTTGATGCGATCGGTCCCCTTCAACCGGAAGCACACCAAGCCCAGCTTCACGTCGTTGCACACCTCGAAGCGGTTGTCCTTCAGCACGAGCGCCTCGAAGCGCTTCGCCAGCTGAATGTGGTGCCGGATGTAGGCCTGCAGCCCGGAAATACCGTAACTGCGGAGCACGAACCACAGTTTGAGCGAACGAAAGCGTCGGCTGAGCGGTACGCCCCAGTGCCGGTAGTCGATGGCGGCGTCCGAGTAGCCGTGCTTCAGATAGAGCGGATCGACGACGAGGGCCGACGTGAGCCGGATTCGATCGCGCACCCAGAGCGTGGAGCAGTCAAAGTTCGTCAGCAACCACTTGTTGGGGTTCGTGTTGAAGGAATCGGCATACTCGATGCCCCTCAGCAGCGGCTTCAGCTCGGGGCAGATGAACGCGTTCCCGGCGTACGATGCATCGACGTGCAGCCAGATGCTGGGCAAACGCTGCACCGCGTGCCCAATCTCGGCCAGATCGTCGAAGGCGCACGAACCCGTCGTCCCGAGGGTGGTCGACACGAAGAACGGTATCAGACCCTGCTGCTCATCTTCCTCTATGGCCTGGGCGATGGACAGAAAATGCAAAAAAACACTTATGTTACTGTCGGTGAATGGAGGCCCGAGTTCCTCCAGGTCCATTCGAAATCGACATTCATTAACCTCACAACGTGCTGGGAACATTTCGCTTCTTTATTGCTTCGCCTAAGTATCGTGCCCACGGAGATTGAGTTTGAGCGAGTATTTTAAAATTCCCACAGAAAAAGCTATCCACGTGGAACACTAAAACGAAGCACGTTAAATTTACGATCGACTTCGATCGTCCGTCCATTAACGGTGCCACGGGCACGTAGTTTTAGCTTTTAAATCTCTTCGGCTTTTGCAACATTTGGAGCCTCGTCGAAGGTACACTAAACTTTCCAAATGAGGCAGGCACCCAATCGATGCGTCTCCGTTTTCGCTCACCGGAAGTGAAATCTTCAAAGTACATAATCATAGCCCTCCGATTGGGAAGCGTACGTTCGAACAGTGGCCCCGCGGGCGGACCTTTTTGCGGACTGTCACGAAAATGCTTTCCCCAGTAGCTCGTAACAACTTTCATCGAATCTTTTCGTCATTTTCTTCATTTCACATTCTGCGTTTTCTCTCTTTCCCCTTTCGCCATCCGGCTGGCGGACAGGCTGTCTTCCCTCGGCCCGGGCATGGATCCGCCGGAGGTGGAAAAGGAGGAGTTTGACATTTCAAAGCGCGATGCGAAGCGCCTGGCGGAACCACTCATTAAGGCCGCCTATGCGGACGGGATCGATGCCGGGCGGCAAACGCACTATCAGCGCAATTTTGACGAAGGCTTCCGGAGCGGGTTTGCGGCTGGATTCGAGCACGGTCAGCAGCAGGCACGCCGGGTGCTGGAGAAGCACCAGCAACAGTAATGGTGACCGCAGAGCGGAAGCGAAAGGATTGGCAGAGTAATTTGGGTTACAACCCAAAGAACCCATTTTGCATTGCGCTGGCTCCTTTGAACCATTGCCGATGTTCGATGTTGTCGGATCGATAGCGATGAGAGTGATGGTGTAATGTATGAAGAATAAAACTAGACGGTGAAGAATTCAATGTTAATAACCAAAATGTATCTTTGGGATTCTAGAACTGAAATATTGAAACGGTTAACTGTGTTACAACCGTGCGCATCCTGTTTTCATCAAACAGCGTCGAATCGCCGGACGGTGAAATCTTATATCGTACTCAGCGCATGAATCACTCCCACGGAAACAGCCGGGCGTTGTTTATGCTAAACGGAAAATCTCCTTACACTTGCCGTGGTGTGACGACTCAAGGTACGACAACCATCCGACCCAAACCGGCCCAGTTCCGGGATGAAGCTGGTGGTTCAAAAATAGGAAAATTGCTCGCACGTGGCCCGCCTTTTTGTTTATCTAAATCCTTCGACACCTTCAATGGGCTTCGCTGCCGCCAGTACATGTCGTTGGCGTTGTTTGGATAATATTATCTCCCAAAAGAAACACACGCCCTCACTTACCTTTATCAGTGTGTCCGCCCGGAGGCAACACTTTTCGTCCGGCTCGAGGATCCGCAGCTTCACGAAGCTGATCATGGCCGCCTTCTCGACGCAGCTGTGCGCCTCCTTCGAGCAGTACGCCATCAGCTTGGACAGCAGGTGGCCCTCCTCGACGAATGGGTGTTGCTGCTTGAGATACTTGATGGCCTGGGCCCGGGCGGCCAGCATCGTCACGAGCACGCACTCGGACGCCGAAGTCTGTAGCGCCGAGCCCGGAAGACCGGACCGGAAGGGAAGAAAAAAGGGGCCATTTTTAATTACTTTGCCGAGTTCAATTAGCCCGATGTACCTGTATTACGCCACCGCCGCGGCTACCGGGTTTGAGCGCCAGGAACGAATCGGGAAGTCCAATCGCTTTGCCTACCGGAAGAGAGCAGCGAAAACTATCAATTAGTGGTCCTTTAAACTAGTTGATGGGTTTAATTACACGACACGATTAGCTACGGTCCAGCAGGGTAAAAGTCTGAAGTCAAAGCCGAAGGAAGCACGTTAATAGTTTAATCACTCACAAACCAGCGCTGTGGAGGACGTTGGTTGACAGTGGATGATCAAAGATTCGTGGTAAAAATAGGAGATTACCGCAATTCGGTGGCCTCCTCAAGGGGCTCGCAAGGGGACGCGGTTGTCCAGTGCGGAACTTTGGAGGAGGCTCAACCTAGGTGGGCGTCCGTGGTTTGATCTAATTAAAACGTAATTTATCACTCCAGCGCGGCTAGTCTCGCGGAAGCTTGTACTAAAGGCGCCTTCGGAACTGATGTTGATGGTGTAACAAGTGGTTCAAAATTTCATCATCACGCCAGTGTTTACAGCATTTGCCGGCGGGATAAGAAATTGTCGCAGAGATACGTTATGCCTTCCGAAACCATATCCGGTGTTGTGCAGGGGAAAAACCCGACACCGGCAGGGTGGTTGGTTTGGAGTTTGGTAGAAAATAAAACGCACTTCATCATCACATTCTACCAAGGGTGGGTGGCGAGTTGCTGCTAAATGGTGTCCTCAATTTTCCCATCCGACGCCATTCTATCATCGATTATTTATGGTAATGAGACGCTATTCTGCCGCTGCTCTGTTGGCCGACGGCGTCGCTGTGGCTCTGTGTTGTGGAAACCCCTCAGCAGACACCACAAGCGATGGGGTTGGAATACTAAAGTTACACCACACATTCCGGAAGGCTCCTGTCTTCGAGCGTGCGGCCTCTTGAGGACCTAAAGGAGCGCCTGTCTGGCGTTGCCAGCGCGGTGGCTTCCCTGAATCATGCGTGATGAATTTTGAATAGTTTTACAAGCCACTGGCCTAGTGACCGATCGGATTGAGGAAGGATAAAAGAAGCTTAATTGTAATTTTAAATGAACTTTAATGGTAACATTTAGCTCTTTATATTCGGCCAGTTAATTTCATTCTCTTTAACATATTAATTGCTTTTAACACGAGCCGTTAACAACCAATCGTTGATCATTATTAATTCAGTAGATGTTGTGATTCTAACGGCGGTCGTAAATTTGTTTGGTGGCCAATCGGACGCGACAGTTGAGCCGCACATGCCGACCATATATTCCCTCTAGTGCGGCTGCGAGAGGAAAACAAAACCACGCTAGTTGTTTGGAAACATAATTCAAGGTTTGCATCCGCCCGGTGCCTTTGGGAGTTATTTTTGGCCCCAAAGTTTGTTCCAAAAATATCCCATTCATTCATCTGTGACCATTGCTCCAAAATCGGCGGCTTCGCTTCCGCCCAAGACGTCAAACCACTTCCTGCGGCCCGCGATCATCTGTGCGGTGGTCGTAAACCGTGTGGGGGGCTACTATTTACATTCCCCAGGCCAAACACACCCCTCTCCCGGGCGACTCTGCATTGCGATGGTTTGAGTCACGACTAGCCCCCGTGACGTCTTTCGTCTCGCGACGTGCGACGCGACCGACCCACCCGATATCGGGCTCAATACTTTTGGCAGTTGCTGTTGCTAATCTCAGGCCCTGCCTTCACGGTTTGGTGGGCCAATCCGATGGCGGTGACCCCATACTGTTATCGCGGAGGCGGAGATACTCACCTAGCCAATCGAGTACGATCGTCTCCAGCTCGGTACAGGCCGGACTGGCGGCCCACGAAAATCCGATGCACCCGATCCCGTCGCTCAGCATATCGCCCAGGATCGACGGGAACGAGTTGCCCGACGGGAAGTACGCGTGGAAGCGCGGATGCTGCCAGTGCGTCACACCCGGCATAATCTTGTCCTCCACGTCCCGCATGATGTTTTCCCAGGGCTCCGGATTTTCGGGCGCCTCGTCCGGCAACTGCAGCCGCAGATAGCCCGGCTCAACACTCGGCGTGACGCGGCGTTGCTCGAGCGTCTCGAGATAGTTGCAGATATACTCCACCATCTCCGTTCCACGACGTCGAAACTCTTTACTATCCATCACTGGCGAGTGGTTTCGGACCTACACTGACTTCACAGAACGATTGGCTGCAAGCTGCAAGTAGTAACGTCACATGAAATCTTGCTGCGCGGTGCACTTCGCAGCGGTGCTTTGTAAACAGTTTCGAGCCGTTTGGTGGAAATCCTGTTCATGTTGCACCGTACCGGGAGTAGTTAAATGCGCTGATGCTATTTTATGATCCGATGGCAAAGATCTCATAAAATGCATCTGACTGCGGGTAGACTGTTTTTACAGCTGCCGGTTAGTGAGAACTTTCCATTGGTAGGGGAGCGAACTGAAACAGATGCTGATTGAATGGCTTGTCGATGATGTCCAACTTGGTTTGGTTACTGGCTCGGTGCCCTCTGTCAGACAATTTTGGCGTAGAGATAGTGGAACAGAGCTAAGGTTGGTGGCACGCCTGACTTTCGTTGCCAACTGCTGGCAAGAATGGATACGATATTTCAACCTCATCAACCATCTTTCTAATAGCGATAACAGAGTGCATCGTTCCACGAATTCTTTACGGACTATAATTTCCCATTCTCTTCTTGGTGATTGTTTCTGGACTCTGTATTGGTCTTGCACCAGACATCTTCTCCGGATTCGTTTTGGGAGCACAAAGTACGATCAAATTATGTTTTAAAATATGACCACAATCATTCGAAGAAAGAGTTAATACATGATTTGGGAAAAACAGATGGTTTAGGACTTTTTCACCATTTTTAGAGTCATTTTTAGAAAACGAATCAATTAAGTCAGTTTTTGGTCAATCAATCAAGGTCAATTAACGCCAATCAGTTTTTGGCGTTAAAGTTTGTGAACGCAGCTTTTCCATAACGTCTGTAATCTATTTTCAGTTCATGCGATACACGATTTCCCATTTCCACAGAAGATTTCCTTCCACAGAACAATTACTGTTACTTTAGTATTATAATTTCACAAATTTATTCTCCGTTTCTGCACTACTCGAATCGAGCAAATGATCTCACAATCAGCACATACCACACTTGTTGCGCTTTAATCACTGCCTCTATAAAGGGAGGACCCTCTGGACACAACGGATCTGGCCCTGACAGGGAACAGTGAAGGGAGACAGTTCTTTCTTATGCCGAGCAACTGGCGAACCGGACGGTGAAGCTTCCCGACGCTAACTGAGCCGCCTGGCGTCCTGTCGGTCAGCATAGATCCTTTTCGCTATCAGCCGACCGATTTCCCTGACCGTCGTTTCGCATCACCGCGCCATTGCCGTAATCAGCGGTGGGCTTTCCCGACTGAGATCCTTTGCTCGTTAACACTTCGTCGTCGTTCGCCTCGTGTCCGTCCGGCTCTGTCGTGGAAAGGGAGAAAAGGATCTCGTTCGACACCAGCATCGGATCGGATCCGGTGTTGGCATCCGGTAAGTGCGGGAGTAGTGCAGAGTGCGTTCAATGTGGCGCACATTCCGATGCGTCGCCCGTCGTGCTCCGGTGGTGGCGACGTTCTTACTTGTGTCGCCACCTCTCCGGAGGGTAAAAGCGAGAGGACCCGAGATATCGACCCGCGGAAAGAATGTTCTGCCTTTATTATTCCCTCTAGCGATGGGAAACCCAGCTTTCGATGTCGCTCGGGCGCTCGGGCGGTGAAGTGCAGAAAATTCGTACCGGATCGGATCGTGGAGGCCTGAGACTGGGTGGCAAACGGCGAATTAACGCTGGAGATCAATGAATAGAGTCGTATCCTGTAGAAATCCTGCGGCAAAAGGTGTCGGTGTGGTCGGACTTTTTAGCACGGCGGATAGCTTATTGATCAGTTCCGTTGACGTCATAGACCCGAACGCGAAGGGAAGCACTTTCTGATGTCATTTGGCTGGCGATACGCCAGCGCAATACGCGATTTTGTGAGAGTGTAAAAGAGGAATGTAAGGTTTTTCATAGTTTTCTTTAGTTAACGGAACTGTGTGGCCCACATTTTAGTAAGTAACACAGTGCACGTCTGTACATAACCGCCTCTGTCCGCCATTTTAAGTCTCCCCTTCGCATTGTGCAACTTAACACCCGTTCGCATTGTTCGGAGTTCCGAACATTGAATAGGTTTCTGCATTATTGCCGCCGTACTGAAGGCAAACATGGTGAGCTCGCGTTGCGTTCGGATGCATCTTCTCGTTTTCCCAACTCGTCAACAGGTGGTAAAGAACCCCGTGTCCGTGCTTTAGCACCGCAACCGGGCACGTTTTGGATTTTTATTTTCCAAACATCGGAATCAATTAACTTTCAATCACCTTTCTGCGCCGTTCAGCATATCGCTCACGTGGCGGAGACGCTGCTGACCGAGAGGTGAAGCTTATTGGTAAAACTTTTCAATTTACTGCCCGGTTAGTGGATTTTTTTCTATTGAAAGTAACTCCCATTGAAACACGAATAGAACGCTTATTAAAGCTTCCACGTGATTACCTTTGGAGGCTGCAGAAAAGATGCTGAGGCTGTTGTTTTTTTGGCCCTCGTGGCGACCGTATTTTTTTTCGTCAGCCCCGTGCAGGAAGACAGCCGCGTGCACGGTTTTATGATTTTCGATCGAATTTGGTCATCGCAATCCAGGCGGTCTTTCCCGAATGGAGGGCGTCCGCATAAAAATGGCACGGATCGATACTGGCAGCTGATTGACACCATCAATCATGTTTTAAGTGATTTCATAGCGTAACGCGGGCGTAAGTAGCAGGTCCTATTTATATCGGTAATTCATGCCATTGCCACGGCTCCCGGATGCCGTAATTAACCTGCTGATGGGGCTATTGTTCACGGGGTTCACGGTTTGTTGCAAATGTTGACTCAACTTTCTCATTCATCGGTCACTGTAAGTTCGTTGCGTAATTAATATTTTCGTAACGCGAATTATAGTGTTTTAAATTTATCACCACGTTGCGTTCTTCGTCTGTGTCTCGTTCAAGTTACTCCTCGCCGAGTGATGAAGCTTCGGACGAGCTTCGGAGGATGGCAACATTGTTGCGACTCGCAACATAGCGAAAGAACGGGTCCTGGTTACTGTGCTTGTCGCCGTTTGACGTCACGATTGCTATCCCTTGGGTATTCGGCATCGCGTGTGAAGGTTGAAAATAATTCGTTTCTGGCAAGGACCTGACTATCACTTTCGTAAACCCCAGTTCTGTTCATCATTTTATTCATCCTCGCCAAGTACAAAGACTGATAAATCTTGACACGCGTCTTGCGGTTTCGTTCTTCTCAAATTCTTATTTCACCACATTGTTGTCGGGCCCGGCTTCACCCGGGGGGCTTTCCCCCGGGAACGGCCGGTGAAAAGGAGTGAGGCGATATTTCTGAATGAAATTCTTTCACGCCGCTCGCATAACTTCTGGTCGGTTGGCTTTGCTGGCAAGTACCCGAGAAGGATACCGGGCCCCAACGGGGAGTGTGAAAGGGATAAAGCGTTCAGAGCGAAACCCGTCGCGAGCAATTGAAGGCGGACAATGAGACGGGTGACACGAACTGAAGTGATGGTTGCCGTGGATCGTCTTCCCGAGCGCAGAATATGTATTGGAGGTTGTCGAAAGAAAATTAATTCACTTCTAACCTCTCCGGCCGCCCAAAACGCCCCCAGGAATCAGGACGGGTCATGGAAATGGTGTGCTCGGGCTAGCGAGCACGGCGTCTTGTACGCACTAGCCCGGTACGCACCGACCGACGGGTGCACTAAACCGTGCGACAGCGACGGCGAAGAGAAATCGGGGCTCCACACTGCGGGGCATCGGTCGGTTCGAAAGGCAGCCTTCGAGAAACGAAGACATCGGTCTTCGTTTTTTTCCTTGCTCGGTTAAATGCCGATAAATATATCTCGAGAAAGGGTTCAATCACTACGCCGTCACTCGCAGGGTGTACGGGTTTTCCCGCGAAGGAAATTGTCGAATCCGTTAGAACGGCCAGGCAGCAGAACGGACTGGGTGCCTTTCGCGTCGATATTTTAATTTTCCTTCCCCGTAACTGTAGTACCGCGATGTGCGAAGTGGTTGTTCTGATCAATTAAATTATACTTCGTTTGCACACATCCTTGGGTCGCGGGACGTCTCGATCGCGCGATGGATTGCTCTTCACTGTGCGGGCCAGCAAGGAAGGTGCAGAACACTGGAATTGGCACGATGGTTCGTTTCTGGTGTTTTGTTGGCAGCGTGCGTGCACATTCGTATCGCAGGTTCAAATTTATTTTTGCTTTAAGGCCTATCTTATCGTGCCATACTTCTAAGAAGTCGCTGTACATAAGTAAAGCTCATAATATCGCAATATATCGATTTGTATTATTGAACACCTGCAGGAATTTATATTGGGGTTGTTTTAATTATCTTTGACCGCTGGAATCGTTGAGTAACTGACTATAGCTGCGATCAAGATAGCAACAATATATACAATTATTATTGTTGGTCACATACTACGTGACATTTTTTCATTTTTCTATTTAGGTAGAAATTTATGTTCGCCATAATGGGTGATTACAGGCAATCATTGTGCGGAATCGGCGTGCTACCTTTTTTTTTGTTTCTTTATCGGGTTGGACTTGCATCTCAAGGTTTTGTTGAATCCTGGTTAAGCCGTATAAAGGTTCGCAATTCGGCTGTCCTGTTATTAGTTGTGTAGCGGCATCGCAGCTCCTATAGTTCCTTACTACTTTCATCGTTAACCAAATAGCGTAAGTGTTCTGGAAGAGTTTGACTTGGCCGTTGGCTTGCGATGTACTGTTTTTTTTTACTATTCGCGCAGGCTCAATTCGACGACGGCGAGATGAATTACGGACAAAGAGGCTGTTCTAACGGGTACAGTTATCCCAATGAAAATTGCTCTTGCCCTTATTGTGTCGCCGCTCATAGAGGATCATCGTTTGAAAAGGAGTATAGCAGCGGAAGGACGGAGTTAGTTCACTCATCGCGAAATTCTGGCCCTAAGATGTCGAGTGTCCCGCCGGGTACACGGTCGATCGAATTTCGCGAAACTGCGCTTCGTTTCGAAATCGATGACGAAGACTAAAGTTGTTTTTTGAATCGAGAGTGAACGCGAATCGAGAGTAATTCTTGAATAAAGTTGCTCTTAAAAACATCTTTCTAGCTCTGAACTGACACAATTTCGCCATTAAAGTATTTGAAAAAGAAAGTTGACGAAACAATGAAACGCGAACACAGCGAACTCCAACGTGGAGCACTGCTAATAGGGGCACGATTTTCGATTGGATAATTCAAACGCCCAATCGTTCTTCGTTTCAATTGAATCACCCATTGGAACGACGTGCTACCATGCTACGAAAGGACAGGTTTTGCATAAACGATCTCAAAAATTAATCCAATTCCTCGATACCCATTTACGTTTTCAACACTGTTCGGTGTGATGACGCAGAATGAAGTCAACTTCTACGTAACGGCGTTGCTGCCACCAATACTCCACTTTGGGTTCGTTTTATTGTTCAAATTAAATTTTCTACGGGTTAAGGCGAATCGGTTTGTTTCTTCCGTTCCACAAACGATGACTACGGTCTGACGCAATTCACTCTCAATTAACCAACCCAAAGAATCGATCGCCCGTCTTTAAATTTGTTTGGTTTCTGTTCAGCTTTCGGTCCTCCTCTCATCGTACTGACAAAGTTGTTGGAATGTTGTGGAGCGTTCTACGGCAAAGGCCGCGACTAACAAAGGGTTTATCGTGCCATCAATCGATCGGGGGTATTCATTGCTATGCACTATGCGTTGGAATAGAGTGTATTAGAAGCTTTAAGTTGACCACCGCGATGGCAGTATACTTCAAACACCTTTTTTACCATTTCGCAGGAAGAGAACGGCGGCTCCTTGCCGTTGACCACAGGATGATGCACTATAAAAAAGGAAAGAATGTGGAGCAAGAGCTGTCACAGGAGCAGATTCCGATCGAAGTGCTACCGGAGCGGTTCCTGTGGATGCACGTGAAGGGTGGTTCGTCGGTCAAGAATCTGACCGAACACGCCAAGCAAGCGCTTACCGACGGGTCGTACCGGTCTGTCGTGTGGAGCGGTTCAGATGGCGGAGTTGGGAAGACGATAAGTTGCGCCGAAATACTGAAGCGTGACTTTGAACTACATCAAGTGACACGGATATGCTACAGAAAGTAACATAAACCAGAATCGATCGTATTGCGTGTTGTTCCCTAATCTTTTTCGGTTGTGTTGTTATCTTTTTCAGAGTGGAAGAATTTTGGGACCCTCTACAGGAAGGCTTGGAGCAGATAGTGGCCAAACGAAATATTCCCTGCGTACACATACTGGAGTCACTGGATGCGATCGGTGCCGGAACACCGGGTTACCAGCACTCGAATTCGCAAGCCGGATTCTGGGTAGAAGCCGTCGGGGTTGATGGAGCGTCAAAGCGACCTCAGGGCCAGCGCCGCCCTAGGGATGGTGAGAAGAAGGGAAACTATTTCACCGGTCCACAGCTGAAGAAAAAAGCCAACCGCCACTACGGTAACGGACGGCAAGATGATGAAGCCGGCACGGCTAACGGTAGCCAGCAGCAACGACGGGACCGGTCAGCGGACAAAAGAAAACCGAAGCCCACGGGTGGCAGCGCTCCGGGAGATGGATCACGAAAAAAGGGCAAACCAAAAGATGGCAATCGAAACAATCCGAAAAATGGGAGTCATGAAGGAGCGGCAACATCCACCGGCCAGCCGAATGTTTAATAAGCAGACAGATAGCTGCTGAAAGACTTCGTAGCAGGTAATGTGGACAACGGATTTACAAGGGTGCAAATACAGCGAGAAGATTCACACTATCTTCCCTCTTAATGGTTTTGCTGATGTCGATTGAAAGAATTGCATTGGGAGAAGTGGGACACGTGCTTTGTTTCAATACGAGTTTGTATTAGATAAATGGATTTTATTACTTTTCTCATATTTTATCCGCCCGTACATAATAGTGTTGATACTTTGCTCGTAACATGCCAAAGCTAAGAAGTTACGGTACCTCGGCGAAATGTGGTATTCCCATTTTGTTTGTTTGGTCGGTGGTTTAATTGCCATCCGAGCTAGTTTTTGGGATTCTATGTTTGAACTGTTCCTGCGTTTTGTGTAAAAATGACTTGATCTTCCAATACGTGTTTTGTAACATAGAACTGAAAACACCGTGCAATGGGATCGGAGGTACGGTTCCATCTGGCACATGCGATTGTCGAACATAAGACTCTAGTAATGAATGAAATAGTTTAGAAAAAGGCAGCATCGCAAAAAAGGTTCACCGTCCCTCCGGCGTTTTGCGGACCCGTTATCGCTTTACCGGTGTCCAAACGGCACCTCTTTCTCTTGTCCGGCTGCTGTCCGTTATTGCTTTGAACTTTGAAAACCGTTTCCGCTTTCATCTATGCCAGAAACCATCGGCTCTTAAACTCTTGGATTCGGATTCATTGCGGCCCGTGGTACGTGTTGTTAAATTTTAGATCTCCGCGCAGATCGATGTTTTCTCATCTATTTCGCTTCCTCGTCCACTACAACGTTGATTATTGTGTCAATTTGTTCAATTAAATAATAGTTTTACTATTTATACATTCATATATTTATATATGTATAGTTTTATCCATTATGTTTACGTGCTTTCCTCGGTTGCCGTTGTTAATGCTCTTTGCGTTTGTTTAATATTGTTTTTGTTTCTTGTTATTAGGGTGTTGGTTGGTCGTCTATGCGCATATACACTGTCAGCTGGTGTTCCTAGCATCTAGCCTGCCTAACCACGTGATTCCGTCTGCTTCCGATCCCGCTAATGTTCCGATACTACTTTTGCCTAATATAAATTGTCACCGTAGAACAGTACGTACAGTGCTGTTCGTTTTGCAGACGATGTCGAATTATAAAATTAACAAGATAGGTAGAAAGAAACTGGGATGAAAAAATATATAAATATATTTACGTTTGAGTTATATTCTAAGGAAAGTCGCTTGTTGAATAGAATCAGTGATCGATTGATTTTTTTTTTCAAAAAGCCACGCATCATGTTCGGAGTGGCTGGGACGGGATCACCCGAAAAGGATCACGCCTTTTGTGGGGACCGGTGAAGGAATTTGTGAAGTTCATATTTCTTTTCCATTCTTGAGGGGATGCAATGCCTTCGCCATGGCCTTTGTTGGGGAAAAAACGTGCCAGCGGTGCTAGGGTGCGTGGACAGTGACGGGCGCGATAAGGGACCCACTGTTTCATTGCACCTTAAGCTTCACTTTCGCCCGGCGTAAGCTCACCCTCCGGGATCGGAACGATCAAGTTCTCCTTCGACATGAGCGTGTATTTCGTTACGAAGTTGGTGAATCGCAGGCAGAGCGATGTTTCCTCCTCGAACTCGTTGAATATTCGCCGGTGATGGAAGTAGGCGTGCGAAAAAATTCGATAAACGCGACGGCACACCGAACCTAGCTTCGCTACCGACGATTCCTTAATCGATACCCTACGAGTTGTGGGAGAGGTCGATTGGGCAAATGTTCGCTACGAGAATTGTGTGCTTCAAAAAGACACTCACCTGCTGGGGAAATATTTATTACTATTCAGCAAGCACGCGGCCCCGTCGAGCGTGTGACGGGTGTAATCGATTGCCGGGCACTCTTTTGGTGTTTTGTGGGCAGCGCACAGAAATATCCACTGCTCGGTGGCCGTCATCTGCGTGCAGGTTGCAGGGAAACACTGCGTCTGTAGTCGAACCGCCAGCCCGTTCAGTTCCATACAGAATTGTCTGAAACAGTAACAGGGGGGAAACCGTCAGGTCCGAGGCAATGGCACTCCGACTGCTGTTGCGGCCAAGAAAAACGTACCGTAAATGTTCGTACTTCCAAACGCCCTCATCCTGGCCGTCGGGCATCGTGAGTATTTGATCCACATTGGATGGGTCCTTTTTGATCATCTGTTGGATGTACTGCTGCACCGCGAGGGTGCTGTCCATCTCCTCGAACACCTCATCGGGCCAGCTGGAGAAATCCTGCAAACAGTCAGCACAACGAACGCCATCAATCGATTGTGTACGCCAAACGGAGGGCCACTTTCACATCACAACAACGAGCTCCCGACAAGGTGGGTTCCATACGGGGCGCAGGCGAGAAGGAAGCGCCTAGCAAACACTGTCCACTTGCAGCAAACTATCGCTGCTGGCCGTTTTCCAGCATGCGATGCCAAATTACACAAACCTTTGCTTTCGTTCCTGGTCTGTTTCGTCTCAGGATTGTTGAACCGTCAGCCATCTTCATGATTGAAAATTTTCTCTGCGCTCCTCGAACGCTGTCGACTGTCAAAGCGTTTGGTACGCGCCCGTGTGACTGTGAGTGTGTGTGGTTTTCAATTTTGACGTGCCTGCCAAACTGACGGTGGTGAGTTTCCGAGTGCGAGAAAGCTTCGTGGTGAAAGCTCGTTTTGAAATTTTAAATAATTTATGACTTCAACCAAATGTGTAACAGCAAACATATGTTAGGAACATTACTCGTTGCGCAACGAAACACATACGTTTTTGAAACGATGCGCAATAATGCACTTGTTACTAGTTCAAATTTTCTGAGCACAGCAGAAGAAATACGTGTCACTAATAAAACTCTACAGACTTAACGCTGGATCGACAATAACTCACAGGTCGTACCAAAATCAAGAAACGACAAGAATGAAAAGCGGGCCAGTCCCCAATCGGTTTATTAAAAGATTACCTTACATTCCGATAATGAGACAAAGATACGGTATGAATAAAAAGCGGACTTAAATCAGTGTAAAAGCAGTCATTCCTATTCTCGTGTTTGTAACGTAACGTAACGTTCATGTTCGTGTTCGCAGCTCGTGTTCGTAACTTGTTATCTCAACGAAGTATCGTTTTCAAGCTGAAGAAATGTAAGTATTCGGAGAAGTGATTATTTGTCATCGATAAAAAAGTAGAAATGATTTGGTGTCAGATTGCAAAGTTTCATAGCTTTGCATAGCATTTTTGATTTTTCGGAAATACATTACCTACCTCGGAAATTTATCCTGTAAACTTCTTTTCGAACATTGAAATATAACATTGCATTCAACTAAATATAACCATTTTTGTTTTTGCTCTAGGCCCAAACCCCTGAATTATGAATCTGCCCGTTTAGAAACATTCAAATCATGGCCTAGTCGTGCAATCAAACCAGAGCATCTAGCCGATTCCGGGTTCTATTACGTTGGTCGAGATGACCTGGTGAAATGTTTTTTCTGCAGGATCGAGATTGGCCAATGGCAAAAAGGGGATAATGTGGATCAGCTGCATTCTCTTCAGTCACCGCGATGCCCTCTTATGAATGGAAAACCGACAAAGAATGTGGAATGGGACGATGAGCCCGAAAATGGAATTCGTTTCCGATTATCCGGATTCGGATCAGACAAGTTCATTTATAGCACCGCACCTTCCAGCATAACGGAGATCGTGGCGCCTACCGTTGAATCAAAAGTGGAGACTCTGGAGACGTCACTGACGCAGATCTACATATCTGAACAAACGAGCATCAATTTGTGAACAAATTTCAAACAAGTGGCAGTTTGTCGCAGAACTATGCTTTTCGCAGAACTGTGAAGTGCAAAAATAAGCTAAGATAAAGTATACCAGCGCAACAAATGGTTGACCCGTGTAGTTTAAAACAAATATACTCCTTTTTACCACATGAACGCAGCATGCACAACAGGGTAGCATGGGAGTCGGAAACCGAAAAGAGATTCTGTCAATACATTGCGTGGAGAATTTTTACTGTACGTTTTTACTCACGCACAGTCCTAAAGCAAACATAATTTATTTTTATGTTTCGTTTCATTAGGAAATAGGGTGTGTTTTCTAAATTTCTCCGCTTCTCGATTAACATGCCCGGTCACCTGCGGGTACTTTGGGGTAGTTGTTAGTTACGGATCAATGAGAACGGAAATGAAAACCTTGACCAACGTTTTGCGCCTCTAGCTCGGTGTATAAACGACGTAATTATTTGTCCTCCGCCTTTGAACATCCTGCAGCCTTGGAACATGGACACACACCGTTGTCAGGAACAGTGCGTATGGGACTGGTTTGTTGTCTATTAATAATTCCAAATCCAATCCAATAATTAATCCAAATGATTACTACCAAAGCAACAGCGAAGTTTACAGTCAAGGTTTATCAAATTGAATCAAAGATTCAGTCGTCACAACGCTGAAGCAGGAAAAGAATGCCGTCAAAATGTGTGTAACGCATAAAAACTGTTTATTTAGAAAGGTTTGAATTTATAAAGTAGTATAAGTAATATAAGTAATATGAATATCAAAGTACAGTTGAGTTCTTTTGTTTTATTGTTTATCGCTTTAAATTGAAATAATTCTTTATGCTGAACCACAGCACCAAACAATATTGCGAACAGGGAATAATTTATGCTTTCCTACAACCCTCAAAGCATCGCTAGGTGTCCCCAGGAGAAACAACTATCAAAGGGTTTTTTGTACGCCAAAATGAGACACTCGCCAACCGAAGCCGAAGCCCGTTGGTGAGCTGAACTTCAAACGAGGAGCATGAGCACGGTCCCTTCGCTGGTCGCTTCCGGGATTCTTTTGGCCAGCGGCCGGTGTTGTCATTAGTGCTTAGCAAGTTGTTCATCTTGTTGTGCCTTGATGATAAATTAGTTTCCCAACGTGCCTCACTGGGGCCTGCGACCGTGGTAATGGTCACTTCAAAGTAATGGGAAAGTAATTTTAACTTTTCGGTTTCGTTTCCAATCGGGTATCGAATTATGGTGTCGAACTTTACCGATCCTCCCCGGCTCAAGATGGCTGCCATTGGGCTGCCAGACTGCCGGCTGGGGCAATAGCTTTCCGTTTCCTGCTTGAACTGTTGGTCGTTTTTTACTGTCGCACACTTTACTAGGCATAACTTTTTGGGACACGAAGAGTTTCATTTTCGTTTTTGCTTTCCTCCATAATCTTTGGGTAAGCACAGAGATCTGCGGGAAAAAGATCCCACTATGCAGGATGCTCCACACAAAGCTTTGGTCTCCTGTATTTAGTTCTTTTGGACAGAAAGGGGAGGATTTTCGATAATTTTCCATTAGGCTCTCATTTTGTTGTCCGGTGGGAAAGTATGCAAAAGGAAGAGACAAGGAATTCTGTATCGAAAGCCAGAGACAGAGCCGCCGCGGTGAGATCTTGGCCGTGCCTGTGGACTTCCTTCGATGTCGGTTTGATCTGAACCCACAGCCAGATGTCGGGCGGGTAGTTCCCTTCTTGTACAGGTGCTGTGGTCCGAAATGAGCCGCCGTCGTCGTATGATTCTATGCTGGGAAGCCATCGGGCAGTGCTCCGTAAATATGTTCCGTATCGACGCCATCTCAGCAGTCGGCTTGGCTTAGCTTCCGCTAGCGTACCGTCGAATCTCACTCGTGACCTTGAGTGCTCACGGTCAAAGCCGCAGACAATCCGCGAAACCTAGCCATCCTTGCTGTGTGGTTTCACTAAACAGCGGACTTTTCCATGGTCCGCGGGAAACTCGACGGTGCAATTATGATGCAAGTCAGCATGCACAGTATCTAAAGCGCCATGCAAGCTCTCTTATTTGTTCGGGCTTTTTGTTTGAATTATCACAAAACAACACACACCTTCGCAATGGGGGAGCTGGGTGGAAAAGTTTTCCCGTTGCGTCGGGGATAGCTGCTTTACAACTTCCAGCACCCATGCTTTCTCGGAAGGCCCTCTGTGAGATAACTGTTTGCGCGCGGTGTGCAAGTCAGAAGTTAATTATGAAATTGAATTCACGGAAAAAGCAAACATAATTTCGCGCATAACCGGCACGAGGTTGCTGAGGGACCGAGGTGCCTTCAAGAAGGCAAGTGGGTAAAAGTAGAATCTCTGTGTTGTCCCGCACGCCTAACAACGTGTTTTGGTTTATTATAAAAACTTTTTTCATACTTTATTAATTCGAATCGTTTACGATCTTCAATTCTCTCAATTCAATTCTTATCGATTTTTGTTTAACAGCTTTTACATTCTTCTACGATTACAAAACAAATTGAACGATAATTATGCTGAAATCATTCAGTTGAGTTAATCACGAGGAGCCTAATTCCTGCGGAGGCTGAAGAACCTCGCCGTTCGATTTGTTCGATTCATTGAAACATTAAACTCCCATCAGGTGCCAGTTTGAGGACAGTCTGGGATAGATCTTCCGTAAAATAGAATAGTTCATAGAATCCTCTCTCTCTTACATTTACTTATACACACTCAGCAACACCCTAGTCCATGTCGTTTTAGGATTCTGTCCTCGAACAATCGCCGTCTTCTTTGGGCCTCTTGTCTATCGATGGCTTAGTTGCTGAGTCAATAAACGATTATCCTAATTTGCTTAGTCGTGCGCGTAGACGCGCGTAGTAGATAAGATTCCACCATTTGATGGCGTGCAGTATTAGTGTGTAAAGTCAGATGGCATTGAAAGGATTGAATGGAGGTGACTGTGGTGGCCGCGCATCTAATCTGGTTCTAATCGTCATACCTCGCCTTAACTAATTCCTTGTCCTTTTATGTACTTTTTTGTCCTCCGCTTTGGCGACCAAAAACTGATAACGGACGGTAATCGGACGGTGCTGGCTCTAGGCAGAGATTGTCCCAGCGCTTTTGCTCTCATTCGATTTCACTCATTCACCTATTTCTAGCTTCTGACCATAGCTTGTATCGAAGTACAGGAACTAAGTGGACTTTGTTTAATTGAATACTTTCAAAAGATTAGCCATAGGCAATCGAATTGGAACACAATCTGTTCCGAATTGGCTGAGACTTTTTGTTTTATCAATACTTATGTACCTGAAGGCATGTGCATTGCCGTGGAATCAGGCTCATAACTTTTTCCCATCAATCCGTGGCACCTGTTGCCGTACAGTAAGCCCAGGTGAAGCCATGTGCGTGCGCCTTCGTGCGGAGCCGGTTTTATGTGATTATCCTTAGTTATGGTCTCACAATTCCGTTGTTGATTTTTGAGCCCATTTCCCTAAACCATCGTTCAATTTTCCAATCAATCGCATCGGAAGCAGACGGCTTCGCATGAGCCAGTGAATCGTTCCGGCTTAAGGCCCGGCCTGTCGACTGAGTGTGTGGCAATATCGGCGGCTGAAGGTTGTTTCCACTGAACGCTTCGTTTGTTTTATGACTCGAGGTGTTGGGACGATAACTAGAAACAGCCCGAGTCTCGGAGTAATGGCTATGTGCATCGAAGTTACTTTTCGATGAGTACCTATCCTTTATGCGCCCTTTAGTGCTTAGAGAAATAGGCAAAAAAGCGGCTTCCTCTAGGTGAAACTTTAATACATTTGGTTAAAATAATGCATCTAGACAATGCCTACGGTAAGGAGGGGGGTTTGCATACATAAGGTCACATGCGCTAATTGCAGGTGTTCCCTGGACAGTTAACAGTGGGCGGTTCTCTAATTTTTGTCCCAGCCAAATCGACACGCCAACACCACACGCAAACCAATTAACACGCCAGTGGCAGGACATTCCACCACCGGCGGTGGGATTGGATGCCCGCGCAGCCTCGGGGACTTCCGCTGTTCGTGCTTAATATTTCCAATTTCCCACTTCGGGTCATCCGGCGGTGCTGCATGCCGGTGTTGATTAGCATTTAGATTAAAGCAAATTGCCACGGCATTAATTAGGGCCGGCGAAGGTTGTGGACCATTTATTCTGACCCGGCCCGGCCATGGTAAGTGCATTCGCCAGGACATTGGACATTGTTTTCACTCCGACCCGTGCCATCGAGGGGTGCGATGGGAGATGTTTTTCTTGGATGAATTTCTTAAACGATGAATGTTAAGGGCTTTCCCGAAGCACGTGAAATACAAACCTTAAGTAGAACATGATACTGATGTTTACATAAGCTTACGGATGCAGCAGTAGCCCAACACATTGTTGCTAGTTGGACATTCTGAAGGAAAATTACCTCGCAGTCTGTAAGCTTTTAACCTACTCCGTGAAGACCGAAGGTCAAATGCGCTTATGCATTTCAAAAGCATTGATCGTTTCTAGGAAATGACTTCAGGACACGAAGCTTAACCGCGCTGGGTGTCATGGTGAATGTTATTTGCACTATGATTCTGCGAAAAGGATATGCTAGAAATTGACTTCCGATCCGAACGTTGTCACGCAGTCCATGAAATGGCAGTGAAATGCTAGAGGTGTTCGAATGACAAAGCGACGACCACAATAGGACCTTCAGCTGGTCGCAGTGGCGCCAACTTTATATACTGCTGTGTAGTACTGGCACTTGAGTGCGCCTGAGACTGAAGACATAATAATATGGAGATGAACGTCAAAGCTGTGACAAGCTTAGGAGCAATTGGTAACGTTGTCGATGAACATGCCGTCGCTAAGTAGCATAACAGCCACAGAAATGGCCGATACGACGATTTTGTCGCTAAGGTTTGATAGGTTTTGTCTTCAAACTGTTATCTGCGCTGCGTTGAATGTTTCAGAAGATTCAAATAGATTACTATCTGGGCTTCAAAGAAGATCATTTTAAAGCTAATAATTTCTAATTAATATTTTAATAACATTGGCAAATGGTCATCTTTAATTGGTTGACCAAAGCTCTCCTGTGATGTCTGCTTAATGCTCGCACGACCGCTTCGAAAGCTTTAAACGTTGGCACACCGAACACTGTGCGCAGGTAATTTGCTTTCTTTGACTGTCTTTACCTCCGATTTGACGAAGTCACTGAAAACGGGACTCTACGAAATTGCTACTCTCCAGCACAAACGGTGCCAATGATCGACGTTCGCTCAGTCTTCGTCCTTGGGCAAGGAAGCGCACATTTTGTGAACTAATCTCACCCATTTGCTTGAAGTGCACCACCGTGTGCCGTTGTCCTATGGCTGCCCACTACATGCACGGTCCCCTGCCGCCAATTCGAAGGATCTTGGCCGGCTAGACCAGGAAGTCATATCCCCGGATCATGATGATGGGTGAACGGCGAGAAGCGGCAACTTTCGCCGGAAGCTCTCTTGTGCATCGTTTGCAAACCGGGAGGTAGGTGGATGCTGGCGGACCATTCCGGTCTTCTGCTTGACTTCTGTCGCTTTATATTACCACCGAGGCCATTTGTCGAGATGCCGAAGTAGGAGTGGAAGGGTTCGAGTTGCTTTTTGCGACTGCCGTGATCCGGGCACCACCTTTCAACGTTGCCAAAGTGCCGAAGGGATAAGATGGCGGCCGGGGCCATATTTGCCATTTTCTTAGTCCGCCTGCATCGTCGAAGGATTACTTCCGTGTGCGGGCGAAGGTAAACTATTTTGTTGGAATTTGACAGAATATGTTGTTTTTTGCTTCAGACGAAGACTCTCCGGCTGATAACCGTCATTTGCCCAGATAGACCAGGCCGAGAAGCGGGGTTTGACTAAGATAATTTATGTTTACTTTGGAGAAACATACGACTCTTCTTGGCTCAGCCAGGTACGATTCCTTCACGATTGTCTTCAACGGAGACGGGGATATGCCATCCTCTCCGGCAAACTTGTGGCGTCACTCAACTCTTATCGGAATGCCTCGAGCGTGGGAACCGCAAAAATGCAATACAGCAGGTGCAATGGAGACGTCAGGCGCTAGTTAAGAGACCAATCGCACGTACCTGACGCTCCGGCGCTCCGTACGGTAAGTTTTTGGTGAATCTTTCTCCCGGACACCGGTCGCATTTCTATAATGCATTTCTTGGCCGTCCACCGCAGGCACAGAACGAAAAATGGAAAAAGGGCCACAGGGAAACCACTTCAAGATCTCACGGACAGGGAGACCAAGGCAAAACCCATTTGTCGTGAACCGTTTTCACCAGACACGAAGTGTAATATCAGTACCAGTAGTGGCCAGCAGCAGTGGGCAGCTGTGACGTGACGTGATGGAACGCCGGATGATGCAGCGAAAGTTTGCCTTGGAAGTGAAATGATCCTTCCGACCGCCCAGACTGGCCGGAGGACGCTGAAGGACGCCGGATACAAACACCAGACCGGGGCCAGCTGCCTGGTCGGAGCATCCCCGGACCATGGCCTGGTGGTTTTGGTACGTGCTCGGAAAAGTTTATCTACCATTCCAAATGAGAATGTAATTACTTTATTCGACGATGTTTGCGCTTTGTTGCACCAGAGGGCCTGGTGATCCTTCGACGGCTGCGATACGAGGGGCGGGTCTGGCGGGAATAATCGAAGAATGGGGCGAATTGTCGAACACCGAATAGTGTGCCAATCGGTTGGGTGGAAGCAGCAGCAAGATGTGGCGGGCGTTTCCTCTCCTTATCTGTGAAGTGTCTGCAACTTGATGCTTCCCCGATGCTGCTGCTGGCTCAATTACTCGTTGGTAAAATTTTCCCGAACGCGCTTGTGTGTGCCACGGGATAAGCCAAGAAGCCGGCAGGACCTTCCCTAGAATGGGGTTGCTCGGAGCAGCAAAAGCAGTTCTCTTACGCCGAAGAACGGGATTGAATCGATCCTGGCGCCAAGACTGGTTCCACAGGACCCATCGGGCAAGGATAATTTGCAAGGATAGGAAATTTCTCAACTTTTTTATTCCCGACCCGGGCCGGGCTGGCGTCAGCGTGCAACTAATAGTTATTGCACGTGCAGCGATGATTCGCCCGAAGTGAAGTTAATTGAAATGAACGAGCAGCTCGGCGAAAGGGCACAATTCAATGAGCGTTTCTTTGTGCCTAATTGCTTCACATTCTTTCACCATCTCGCGGAAAGGTGAACATTGTGCGTTATCAATCAAGGCGGACTTTCAGCGACGTTTAAGCGAAATGGAACAGTGACGTGAAAAACTAATGCAAACTTTGACGGCTATGGTCAGTGACATTGGATGGTACTTTTGCCGCTGGCCTGAGTTCTTAAACATTACCTTATAGTTTACTTTCGAAGAAAAGCTTAAATACCTTCTTGGTTCCTTTGTAAATTCAAACAAACGAGATATCTTTTTGTAAAATGGCACAAACATGTTTATAGACATTCACTAACACCAACCTAAATAATGGGGGTACCAAACAATGTATTCCATCCGCATCGCCAGAAGCAACAGGAGAGAACAATTTATTATTTTTAAGATGCCCGTACTGTGGGGCAGCTGCTGCGAAGGACCACTTGTGGTCCCAACGTCTTTGCTGTTCTCCAGTTTCTCTGGAGCACCAGGGCGGGTTGGCTGCCGTTAGATTTTCACCGAAACTCTTGGCGGATTGTCCTATCTCTATCCCCAGGCCCGGCTGACCATTACCCAGCCTCGGGCGGCTGGTGCTCGTTCTGCGAAGAAATTGCATTACGGACCATCAGTCCAGGGAACTAGCGTAATGGAACGTGAAAAGTTTCCTCGAAAGCGATCCCTCAACGTCTCAAAACGGCTCGAGGATCGTGTTACCAGCGTAAGGGGCGTTTGCGACGGTCCGGTTCGGTTAGGGTTTCCCGATTCGTTGGGCATGGGCATGAAATTAAATGCATAATTTCATAATCCATTATGGGTTGGCTATCCAAAACAAGATGTTTCCATTTCGGTTCTCGGCTAGTGCCGGCCGGCCCAATCTGAAAGGTGTTCTATTCCCGGTGCCCTGGCCAAAAGCAGCAGGAAATGGTTTCCGTAATTAAATTGGCTCAAAACTCATCACACTCTACGTTCACCACTACGGTGGCCACGAGAGCCCCGTTCATCTATTTCGGGAAGCGCGCGGTTCTTTTGGTTTTACTCTGATAGATATAAAAATTAAATGTCCGTTGTGTTTGACAGATGTCGGTAAAATTGATTTTTATTTTGTTTTCCCTCCAACAATCATAATTAGATTCCTGGCAAGCGAAGCTTTCCCAGTATTTCTCGAGGAGTCCATCATAACTTTATCATAAGTCCCAGCCAAGGAGCAAACAATCCTACGCAAATAAAATACAAATTCAAAAATCTGCACTCGCGAAAGGGCCACCTCTGTGCGGAAGTGGCGGATAACTATGCACGCTTTCCAGGGAATGTTATTGGGAAAAGTTTCTCCAGCTCAGCCAAACTTTGGAGGTAAGCCCAGATGCACTGCAAGGGCTAGACGGGAAGATTGTCGATGGAAGTCATAACTTTCGCAGCAATGCCTGCACACAATGCATAAACAACTGTTGACTGCACATTTCTGCATTTCTATCAGTGCTCACACTATATCTTTTGCTGCGGATCGCTATAGTTTAACGAATCAGCTGCCGGAGACAATCTCCGTGCCAGGATACGGCTTCGATGAGCTGTGTTTTCCGGTCGAGAAGTTTTAAGGCACATTATCGGCTGCAAACGATGCAACTTTTTACGTTCGACAGGAGCAGCTTCAGCAAGCGCATGGTTTCGCTAAGAAAGTTCATCGTTCCGGCAGTGGCGTCATCAGCCCGCAATCAAACCAAGGCTAACCACAAAGCTAATCGCATATTCCACCGGAAGCTTAGTGTTCCATCGCCGTGTCTTGCAGATAGATTAATGAGCTGGAAGCATCGTCAGGATTAGTCAGACGAGAGAATAGATGTACGAGCTACCATCAGAGGTCTTATCGAATTTCAAAGAGCTTGTGGAAACGCCTGAGGTGGCAACAAGGATCGATAGAAGCCTTTCATTTAATGCACGCCTGTTATTCGTTCCGATTGTCATCATTATTCTCAAAACGATACGACAACTGAGATACGCAGAATGAGCCCGGTACTCCGGAGAAATGTGAGACTTTCTCGAGTTACAATTTGTGTGGGCCGTGGTTGGATCCTGCGCTTTGCAATTTAGCTAATGTTATTGTTGAATGCTGATACACACTCTAGACACATTTTTGCTCATATAACCTTTAACCCTACTGTTTGTTAACGAGCGAGCGGTGGCAGTCCCGGTGGGAAGAATTTTTCCAATGATTTCCTCTTTTTCTCCAGTATCGAAGAAACTTTCCAAAGCGGGAGCCAAAGGATCAACCTGTGGAATGTTGCCCCTTATCCGGTGTTGCGGTTGACGGCCCTAGGATGGGGTGTGCGCTGAAGATGGATAGTGGAGCCCGGGCACCACCCGGTCGCCAGAGGAGATTGATCATAATTTTTAGCCGGAAAAGCACTTAACACAACCGCATCTTACTTTTCTGCCCCTGTCTCTGGCCATCCCACCCGTACCTTTTGAACCATTAACGGATCAGAGGGGATCGAGCTGTTTCAAGCGACGCGTCGGTGTCGAGGGATTTTCATCTTCTTCGGCCAGAAGTGTACTTTCGCGTGGACCAAAACATAGGGCCGCCCGCCCGGTAGGGTAGTATCATCGCTCAGCAGCCCTTTACAAGCTGTCACAAGCACACCTACAGCACACGTTCTTCACATTAATTTTTCATACCCTTTCCCATTCGCTTCAGCCCTTTCAGCTTGGCGGTGTCTGCGTCGTATTTAGGGACGAGCCCCCCGCAAGAAAATGGGTCAAATGAGTCTGGTTCTGGCCACTATTCTTACCCCAGCACCAGGATCCTGACAAAGCAGGACGTCTGTCAGCCGCTTTCCAAAGACTCACGACGCCCCGAAAGTGGAAGACAATGCCACACTCGGAAGGAGCTCTTAGTCGGTGGGGGTGTGCTGTGGGTCAAGTGGTGTCAGCTCCCACGGGGCACAGGGCGTCAAGAGGCTCGGCTACAGGTGTTGTGTGAGGGAAATCAATAAACCCGCCAGCGGCAGTTTTAAATCGACCGCACCGCTAACTACAGGCGCACGGGCGCCATTTTCCCGGAAGTACTTACGGAACCGTGCTGCGTCATCGTCCTGCCGTTGTTTTCCGCCGTGGTGTTCCGTGGCCCTGATGAGATTTTCCCAGGTGGTGTCGGGTAACAAGGGGGCAAGGTGCCCACTACAGTGGCTCGTGTTTCTTCGTCATTCATTTAATTCAATTTACACTTTTCACGAAACCGAAGGAGTCCAGCACCACCCGAGGATCCTTTCCCAGCGGGCGTATTTTTTTTTACATTTTGCTATGTGATTTTCACATGATAATGATCTTTTCCCTTTGTTCAGGGTTTGGTCCTATTTTACGTTATCCTGCCAACGCCACAACGACTCGGGCGGGCCCTTTCGGCGTTGATTCATTCTCATAAAGTCCTGGCAGCGTCCGAACCATGGAAAGCGCTAGTCTCGCTTCTCTTCCGCTGGCCCTTTCTCGGCTTTACGGTTCCGGTTAATTATTTATTTAGAGCTTAATGATTTCCTGCGGTACGTGCTGCATCCAGACTTTCGAGCAAGCAGAAGTGACCTAATGGTCGGGTTGGAGTGTGTTTCAGTTCTTCATGTTGCATCGTGGGAAACCGCCGGCTGTGTATGGGTGGATTGGGAAGTCGTGCCTTTGTTTTTACTACCAGCTGATTGACTTCCTGCTCGGCAAGGACACGCGGGCCGGGCCGCATATGCTGTGGGAATGTGGCACAGCTGACTGGAGTGATAGAGTCGCTTCCTAAGAGGATGGCTTATTTTGGTGTTTAAAAATTTACGCCAAAGAACTGAGGACGCCTGCTCGGTGGCTGTAGTCCTTCAGGTGTAATGTTGACCCACTGAGTGTAACATTATTTATTGAGTTTTATCAGTCTGTGCGGCAAAAGTGTTGAATATTTTGTGGCCTCACCAACTGTAACAGCAGCGGCCTGAACCGTTTTTAATGAGCCTGCTTCGCACTGCGGCTCACCTGTAGAGCGCTCTTCCAGGACCAGACCAGGTTCCCGGCGACCTAGAATTCCGCACCAGAGAAAGAAAGAGAGAGTTGAGAGCGAGAGAGTGAGTGACTCGCCGTGGTGAGCGTTCCCGGAAGATGTCCGGAGCCAGGATGGCTCGATTTCTTTATGCGCCAAACACCTGTCCGCTTATCGTTATCAGCCAGTGACTCCGGGTTCGCTCCGACGAGAGAGCTTATTGGCTGGGCACTCACAAGGACGAGCTTTCGGGTACGCTGAACTCCGTCCGCGTCTGGCTCTCTCTATCTCTCTCTCCTGGTTGCTTTGTTTTCGATCCTGTTGCATGTCCCCAGCGTGGGGCTGTTGCTTGGGGCTGCAATCCAAGAACCCTTGCCCTGGGACTCTCGCTGATCTTGTCGGAAGCGGTGACCAGCATCCAATCGGGCCCAGTGTATCGTAAGACGACAGGCTAGACGACAGCGGCGCACTCGCTCGCTCTCGCTGCACGGGCCCCGAGCTGAACCTGTGAAGCCGATCGTAGGAGGCTGGCGTGTTCGGGTCAGGCCGATTCGTACGAAGCACCCACAACCGGGCACTAACCAGTGTTCCGGTTGTTCCGGACTTGCCGTGCTGTGCTGGCCGCTCCAGTGCGCCAGTTGAATCTGTGCGCGCGTTCGGAGTGGACGTAGTGCTTCGTCGAGCGTTGCTGCTCCATTCGGTAGTGGATGTGTTACAGTGCGTTACTCTGCTGACAAACACCGTGTGCGTTACTACTACTGCTGCTGCTGCTACTGCTGCTGCTGCTGTGGCTGGTGGCTCCACGCCACCAGACTGTGCTTTTGGAGGGCTTCTCAGCCACAGGGGTAGGACGAGCTACGGATGCGTGAGGCCCATAATCCGTGCATTTGATTACATTTCGAGCGACTCCCGGTGGCTCATTCCGGAGACGCTCCAAGAAGAGGGGTTAGTTTTTGATGGTTAAGGACGCTCACGACTGGCCAGCCCGAACACCTTGCGTGCCGCTGTGGTTGAGCGGTTAATGTTATCACCTTTGGCCTCGGGAAAGCCCCGGGCGCCTTACTCTAATTGCGGCAGTAAATCAAACATATTAAACGGTTGGTTGCGACACCTTGTGCGATAGTTGTTGACCGAGCTGGGGCAGTGACCATCCGATGCTTGCCAAAATGCTACCATGTGTGCATGCATGTGTGCTCGTTCACGGTGTGTGTTGTGATTTATGTTGAGGCGCACCGTCTCACGCGAGCTTCGGACCCTGTGAATTGAATTTGCTTTTGAAAGCATTCTTTCTTGGTGCAAACAGTTGAGAAGCAACTTAGAGTAGTCGTTGAATCATAGTAACCTGTGACCGTAGTTTGTCTAGTTTCGCGAAGCGCAACGGAAAGGAATACGACGCTTGAGACGTTTTTAATTAAAATTTATTAGCTTTCGAAGCCACGACAAAAAGGATGCCGGTGTTCATCAATGAAACAGAAATACGTCCCAGGTTGTGTCCTTGGGGCCGGAGAACATGTTCAACGAATGGGCGCCGTGTAGCTTAACAGGGGCGTTGAGAGCGTGATTCATAATTAACGCCCGTGTTTGGTCCTGACCGGCGGTACGGCACCGTGCGGTAAAACGTACATATGTCTGGGCTCCTACCAAAATTCTGGCGATGAGATTGACAAGCGTTAGCAGTGTTCGGTAAGTTTCTGGGTGTAGTGTTGGGTGCTTTTCGGTACGACTGACGAAGCGCTACGTTAGAAGCAGGACCTGGATGACACGTCCTGATGAACGTTATATTCTCCTAATATCTCAATTCTAAGAAGCCATCTTAGCTAGAATGTGGGATGCCGTTTCGTTACCAGACCAATCTACTAGTTTTGTAACCTGAGCTCAACCAAACACTGATTCATTCCATCAGCCCGTGGAGTAGTCCCCGGAACAACTGTTGCCAACATTTACCGTGAACTTCCAGTGCCACGATCGGTTGCATTCGCGTATCGAGCCCGTATCTGAAGTCGGAAGTTAGTTAGTCGGCCGAAGGTTTTTCGAGCAAGGCGCCCCCCATTCGTATGAGGCCAACCAACTTCTCCGTGGGCCGAGTAGGTGGAACCTGTTTTACGGCCACGCGGCCTGAACATGCTTCATGTGGGCGCTCCGACGCAACGTGTGCAGTGTGGATGCATTTCGAGGTCTCGCCCTATGTTGGGTGTCGTTTTCTTTTTGACGCATTGCCTTCTCTCGTCACAGCAGCTTTCGGGCCTGGAGCAAAATTTTGCGTACCTTAAACGACTTTTACGGGCAGGCACGCAGTGAGCCAATAAATTGGCTCCTAGCAATTTTTTTTGTCTTCTCCATGATAGGACGCTTCGCTCCATGATTCGAACGAATCGGATAACTAAGCGGATGAGGCTTACGCAGGGATTTGCGAGTGCTTACTTGTGAGAATAAGTGCTTACTTCTTGGTTTTATTCGGTAAAAGGACCCTGAACGGAGCGGAGCGCTTTCTGGGCGAGGCGTTTCGTGAGGCGTTTAATATTGATGAGTTCTCTCGTGATTATGGATCCCGGGAGATTATGGTGAGGCCCGCTAGACGTGCCCCCGGCAGAACTGGCCATTGTGCAGTGAGAAAAGAGCGAGGTCTATTGTGATGTTTTGGGGGTAGTCGGCAAATCACGGCCACTGAAATGGGACATAGCTTAAAGAAAATTGTTCTATTACTTATTGAACGCAGTGATTGATGATTATTTAAAGAGTTTCTCTGCTCTGCTTCTCTTGATTATTAAGTTAACTCTGCATTAAAACCACGATCTTTTGGAAGTAACTAAATCAACGTTCCGTTTGATTCGACTTTCCATTTTAATTTATTTTATCCTACAACTCATCCGTTTTCGATACATTTTGGGCACGTCCGTGGTATCTTTGATCGATATTTTGTCCGTGACGTTTTCGCCCTCGACTGCGATCGGGATAATTCTTCAAACTGCACGAACCGTGCCATGAATTCCGGGCATCGCTTTCTTTCGCTCCCTTAACCGTTTATCACGGCTGGCGATGAATTATTTAGCATCTGGTGCGGATGAAATGGCAATTCTTGCGATTTAGATGGAAGTGGTTCGCTTCTGCACAGGCAGCTTCGTTTAATTTATTCGCCGCCTGGTTTTGTATTCTATTTACCGGCTTCACTTTTTCATCCAAAGCGTCGCGTCGCGCTAGGTTCGATTTAATGATTGTTGTTGTTAACATTGGCCGCTTCGCGAACAATGCGTACAGCATCCACGTTGCAGAATCGATATTTGCGAGTTCTTCAGCCAAAAATTTGCAAAACAAAGTATGTTTCTATCTTCAGTTTTTGTACGACTCTTCGAAGTTCTCGTTTCAAACTTTTCACGTTCGTTCGCGATGTGAAAGTTAAATATTTGTTCACCTCCTAGCGTACAACTTTTATGGGTCCGCGGTTACTCGACTGTTTTCTGTTTGACTGTTTGCCCTTTTTAGGGGCTCGTCTCGGCCCGGTGGTTGTTATTTTGCGTCGAAGAAAACAATAATCAATCCCGGGAAAGCTCCCGAGTGGTGGCCCAGCAGACTTGAATTCGTTGCAATCCTTTCGTGTGTTACAAATTGAATTGTTCTCAGGAGCGGCGTAAAGAATGTCCATTGATCACGCCTTGGTCCAGTCGTCTTGATTTATCTCTCCACTCCCCAGCATCTACACCGACGGCTCGAGGAAGTTGAGGCAAGTTGTGTTGCGTGAGGAGCACACGTACGCACACGGGCCTAAATCAACATTTCACACACCATCGCAACTGGCTCGGGCGGGGGTGTGTACGGCACAAAACCTGATTTATTTTGTGGCAGAATTTAAGAACTTCAATTCCGCAGCAAGTGGCAAAGTCGGGTGAAGGAGCGGTTCATCTCCGTACGCGCACCGTAAAAGGGGACACTGAGTGGGTCGTCGGGCGGCCAGAGCGCACTGGCGTCGCGTATGACGCCTTCGCAAAAGCAGAAAACGTAGTTCGCGTTCGCGTGGCAAATGCAAATTGTGTTTGTGGCGATTCCGTTGAGCGGTGCGTCAGTGTGCGGCGTTGGACAGTTACTGGACACGCGGACATTGCGTCGGGGCACTTAAAGGTGCTCGGCCAACTGCTACGAAAAACACCTTTTTGGATACTAACTGCTGCCATATTAGCGGCGGCCGGTACTGGAAATGTCTTGACAATGGGTGAAAAAAGCTTTCAATGAACTCACTGTAATCAAAATGGGGCGAAAAATGATACATTTTTAGACTTTTCTTCAAAATAGCATACAAATGGCTAGCCCGTTAGCGTTTCCCTTTTGTTAGGCCTTCATGGTGGCTAATTTGAATAAATTCATCTTCAGACATGGACCCGAACTGTGTCCGTTCGCTTTGGAAGAGAATGATTCTCCCCAAGTGCTTTATCAGTTGTGGTTATTGTGGCGATGTTTGCAAGTAAAAATGTGCCTGTTATGGATCACAAGTGCTTCGGGTGGGCTTTTGGCAAACAATAGAGTGTAGCATAAGTGGTATTCAGATATCGCTATTTAGTTTTGATAAAAGAAGATTAATTTACACTCAACAGTTTGGAACGTTTTGTTGAAGTACAGCTTCAGAACATGAAATGAAAGCTGGTAAAATCAATAATCTGATGTTGGATTCGATATGTGGTGTGACTGATGATATTAATAACATCCGTTACATGGTTTGCCAAGCATAAATATTTTTTTAAATATAAACCATTTCAATCGCTGCCTTTTTTATCGCTTATTTTTTCTGCCTTCCCTCGCCGTTGCCGTAATAGCAAAGTCTGGTATGACAGGTGTATTAATGCATACTTTTCATAACGTTTCTAGATCATTGATTTCACATTTTATGGCGCAGAATTGACAGCATTTAACCGTGACAATAAAAATCACCGTGAGCCGTGAATGACAACGAAAGCGCCGAGGACGCATAAATGTGCAAGTATCAGTTTTTTCGTAGAACATAGAAAACACGTATCGCTTCTGGATTACGAGTCTACCGATGAGGCTTTCCAATAAAAAATGCCTCCAATAGCATGGTCACCACGAGAATGTATGTAAAACTCACGAAATGCGAATCATCTTTTTTGCCTTACATACCGAGTGGATAAATGTGCTCCATGCACGTGTTCTCTGTGCCGTGAACATATCAATTTAATTACGCACAGAAGAACCGATCCAACCGATCCGATGGCGCTCGGCGAGTGGTTCGTGATGAAACGAATGCAACTGCAACGCCAGACATGCTGTGTACACAGGCTGGATAAAATGTCAAACTTTATTCTCATCAACGATCCCAAATCCGAACCGAACGTCTCACTGTGTGCACGAAAGGCCGTTGGCTCGTAAAGCCGATATCCGAATGTCATGAATGGGAGGACACACAATTCAATCGGGCACCAGTAAGCTCCTATCGGAAGGATATTACCGATAACGATCACTAAAGGGTCGCAAAAAACATAAGCCTTTACGTTTTTTCCCGGTTGATGGTAGTGCTTTGGTACACGACCTGTGCGCCCGGATGGGATTTCTCTTTTCCCCAGAATTTGGGCAAAATAGGATTATCGACGTTCGACCAAATGTTGCTGAAGAGTTTGAAGTGTTGTTGGAGGTAGTATTGGTTTTGTACAAATATTATTGTTCCTCAAAATCCGGCGTGAAATCCATGTATTGTTGACCTTTTTTAAAGTAACCTCATGCTCCGAACGCTTTAACATGGCGATTTTCGTAACGGTTGTTCAGCTTCCATACTACAAAGTCTACCGGAGTTGAACTTTGGTGTAGGTGCGTAACAGTTTTACTACCCACGAATCTCCTGGCTGATCGCCGTCGCTTCATTACCAACACCATGACGGAGCTGAAAGTCAAATGGGAAAAAAAATTCGGCACCACCACAGTAGGCAAATCTGACCTTCCGGGAACTGAGATTCCAGACGGTCGGTTTCGTGGTAAAAGATCCGAAATTCCATCCGGATACTGCAGTGTCAGAAAGAATGTCTTCCCTGCCATTCAATGACAACGGTCCGATTGGTTGGCAGACTTCCTGCCCGAACCTCGGACCAATGCTGGAACCCTTTTTCTCGCTCTGATGTGGTAAAAAATTATGGTATTTCGGGTGCAAAATCGATTGGTGAAAAATTGGAAAGCTCACAACATTACCCTGCCAGAGGTCCTTTCCTGATAAAGCGGTCCTTAAATTCCGGGCATAGTTCAGGAGGTGAGGGTTTGAGTAAGCTTGACGACCTGTTTAGCCGTCTAATGATGTTGGGAAAAGTTCAAAAACGATACCTTTCTATGGAGAGTATTTTACATAATTTTATTCACACTCTAAAACAATGAACCAACCGTTGGCTGAATGGGAGCAGCCACAAAATCAAAGATCAAAGTTTCTCGGAAGGATGTCAAAATTACAACAATAGGTTTATCGGCAAACTATCGATAGGAAGCAAAAAGGGATTTTTATGTTTAAAAGAGGCCATCCGAAAGTGCTTTCATCTCTGAGCGTCTTTCATGAAATGATTTCAAAGAATAGCATGAAACGAACTCTTTCAGACTTGAATTTTAAATCACCGGATTTTTGCTATTTCCGGTTGCGGGAAGAAACGAGAGCAGTATCTCTACAGACCTCGATTGCTGGTTAGTAATCAAATCGTCCACCTTCACAAACGCACGAGGCGCCGAGACCGAGTATCTTCCCGATCCCGATCGATTCCCCATTCAAATCGTAGCCAAATTTATTCCAGATTACGGTGAAATTGAAAATGAACAAATGTAAATGGCTTCCGGTTCTTTTCTGCCCGCGGGTCGCCGCAGTCATCGCCCGCTTCCGCCTTTTGTGGCAAGCAAAAAATAGAATCCTTTTCGGGAGGATCCTTTGGTAAGGTTCATTAGAACACAACTCCGCATACCGGGTCACCGGGTCGCGACCGGATCCGATGAATCGGTCTTTGATGGCCATGTGTGCAAGGCCTGTGGTACGGATGGCGCATTTTTACACCCCTCAAAAAAGGGCCAGAGTCGTTGATGTAAAAGGATATTCTACGGGATTGCTCGCTTTCGGGTTGGAAATTGGATCGAGAAAAGGGTGAACATTATCGTTGTGTTTTGGTCTGTTGTGTTCCATATCATGGCAGGTAATAGAGACCCCCACCGGGCATTTGTTGGGACGGGTGACAATTAGGATTCCGGAAACTCAAATTGGCGCCAGTCTACGTCCGTACCGGACAATGTGGTGCATAGCAGGAATCCGACTTGGTCGTACTTTAGTGTTAGAAATATTTATTCATAGATGCAATCAGATTAAATATGCTTTAAAAACATCCAACAGGTTTTCAAACGAATTCCGCCCCGAGTTACTGCAATTGATTTTAATTAATTTCATGTGTTTTTTGGCCAATCTTTAAGCTTGCTTTTTGTGCCTTCAATCGTCGAAGACCAGCAGCAGCTCGATCAGGCAGCAATCCGTATTTCGCCACCGGCTTTTGCCGAAATTTGAATTGGAAATTCAATTTGAATCGGGGCGTACGTTTTCTGGCAAATTCCGGCGCCCAGTTTTTCGCCTTCACACCACACGCGGTGCGAAAGATGAGAAAAAATTTTAAACTTTATTCCCCGATTCCCTGATTCGGTTCTCGGACTGGGACGGAAAAAAATGGTTATAAATTTTAAATTTCCTTTTCCCGCTACCCTCCTGAGCACCAAACACTGTGCGGGGCGGCCGCTTCCGGTTGGTGCGTGTGTTTATACTGAAAACATGTAACTACCGAAAGCCCAGCATCCGGGCGCCCGGAAGTGGTTATAAATGACCGTGCGCCGATGGAGACACCTGGTGTTTTGTAGAAATGGAAACAGCCGCAGGAGGTTGATTGAAGGTAGCACCCCCCGGTGGGGGTTGCCGTCCGTTGGTCACGATATGGCGATGGTCTGCTGGGGAAAATAGCAATAAAGCTGAGCGAAAGCGGCCCCATGAACTTTCAGGTAGGTCAGCCCGTGTCGAGCCGGAATCAATTTCCTGCACCAGAGGACTGCGACGGTGCCAGATAAATTGAGACAAGTGTTTATGTGTGCCGTGAGTTGGCGAGTATCTTTACTGTTTACTTGGCCACTACTTGGCCGGCCAAGTGGCGGTCGATTGGTTGGGTGAGTCCAAAAAGCAAAACGCAAGCCGCATTGTAGGGTGTCAGAAAGCATCGGGCGCAAGGGCGGGCCATTTCTTGGAACTCTCTAATCCCATCGATCGGCCCCACTGAGCGTCGCCGTTTGCTCAGGACTATCGGGAGTCACGTTTTGGAAATATCTTACACTGCCTTTTCGTGCTCAGCCGGGAGACTGGGGCTGACAAATACGGCCTATGACATTGGGTAAAAGTGCTGCTCGAGTCGAGAGCTGGACTTTATTTATGGGCGGCTAACCTAATTTGAAGTTGGCCGTTCCGAGTCCCGAGGAGCAAAAACTCGTAGCCTGCGGGCTAGCTGGGGCAGGTGATGAAGGTTTTCAAGCGGCCTAGCCTCCCGGCTGGAAGAGGTCATTCAATGGTCGAGCAATTCCCGGTAGTCTAGTTTTAGCCGCTGTGCGTTCGGGGTTCTGGTCACCATCTTCCCATCGTTGGATGATATCCGATGGTTGAGAATAGAAAAAAATGACCCATGATAGAAGCGTCACAAAAGAGGGCAGTAGCTAGGGTGGCGGTGAGACAGGATATGGTTCCGGGAAGCGATTCGTTACGTTCCCAGTCAGGTGGTTGACATAAGGCTTTCCAGCGGCGCCGCCGGAGGTCGACCATTGGAGTGAAGCAGTGGTTCCCGACGGTTTGAAAATTCTTTTTGCTGTATTCTTGTTATTTTTGTCAATCAGTGTTCCTGTTATTGCACTTTTGTTGAAACATTCAATTGGATAATTCTTCAATACTTTTTAATGTGTCACTTTTTCACGTTTTCTTTGGTTTTCCATTCTTTGTATGGGGGTCGCTTTCAATTCCTTCATTCGTTTTCGATACCCACTCAACAACTTTTATTTCAAACTTTACGATACATTTCAAAATCAGTTTCAATATTTTTCAGTTTTTTCCACAATACTCTATATGCTTTCTGCAAAATTCTGGCCCGACAATTTTCTTTAACTGGGTCATCCGATTCGCTCCATTAAAGCTTATGGTGCGCTGCAGTCGGTGTAGTTAACCTATCATTTAGTGGCGCTACAGACCTCATTGCGTTCCTGCCACTTTTGCTTACTGTAAGCTCGTAGCACCGTGCCGAGCGATAAGCTACGGTCATTCGGGAGCTAAAACAGGATAAAAGGGGTCAGATTCGTCCCAGGTGACACTGGCGACGCCCTGTCACCATGCGGAAAGGTAAAGAAAGAATCCCGCAGGAATGTTGCATGTGACTGCGTGCACCAAGCTCTGACATACATTGTGTAGGGTCTCGCCGGCGTCACACTTTTCTGCGCCCTGTCCTCATTATGCATTCACAGGTTAGTTTGCATATTTTTCCACGATATGTTGCCTCGCACTCTGCGGGCCTTTGAAAGCTGTGATGCTTCGTTCTGAGTGATGGTCGGCGAGGAGCATAAATTGAGCCTGGCGTTTCAGTATGAGAACTCACGCGCCGAGAACTGTCGGAGGGGTAGTTTCAAGGCTAAAGCTGGAAAAAGCAAAACCAACATAAGTGGATCAGGAGCTAAGTGGTTGTTGGGTGGCCAGACAGTACGTCACTGCATTTTAAGTACGAAATGCCAAGGGAATAATAAATAACCGTAAATAATGGATGATGTCGAACATAGTATTTTTATGATAAACTAAACTAGGGCTGACCTTCAGTTCATCTGCAAAGGTTCCGCACGACTAATTGTTGCTTTGTGTAAATTTTATGTCACCCTTATCAAAGGATCGCTCTTATGAATCACGATTAGATTGGGTTTATCGCTACCAGTACGAGTGGTATCCAAAAGGGTGCAAGGATTTTATCGGTGCACGGCCGAACCGAACACACATTAATTAAATCCTTCGCTCAAACGGAAGGCAAAGACGTCCGTTCGCTCTCTTGACTCGATGACGACGATGACGACAGCTGCGTAAATCGGAAATGTTCCCTTCGACCGGCTGACGAACATGAGGGAATCAGTGTGAAGTCCCTCGCTTGCGAAAGCATCCGCCAAAGCGCGACGTCATGTTGTTCCACAGGATTCCCATGATGCCCTGGTCCGTCATGGTTCGATGGCAATGTGAACCAATTTTCTGTGGCAGCGTGCCTACGCTCCCCGAAAGGGACCGGAATCCATCCGTGAAACCGAAGGAGAAGCCATCTCGGCGGAGGAAGATGATTTTGATGGTGCGAAGGCTCAAACGTCAGACCTTCAATAAACCTCCGAGAGCCGGCTATGATGTCGAGCGAACTTAATTAAGTCGACGGTCGTCGGCATATTGCGATACCGTTTTAATCGCCGGTCATCGCTGCTGATTTCACTTGTCACGTCGCGTGTACGGAGCGTTCCATAGCATATGACTAATACTGGACTCAATTAGGCCTCTATGCAATAGGGATGGGCTTGGGTAAATATCGGAAAAACGGATATGAAAAGTCTTTTAAAAGAGAACCACTTTTTTCATATCACATGTTAACCATATTCAGGCCAGCGCCAGAGTACAAAGATTGAATATCTTGTCTTCGTAGCGAGTTCCATCAAACTCCGCTGAATAGTGATGAAAGGAACGTCTTCACTCTGTCTTCAGAGCAAAAAAAACACCAAGAACCCCGGGGAAGCAGCATCTGCGCTGCAGTTTTGCTGAAAGATTTATCGTCCGTTTGCACCGGAGATCGATTTCGGCTACGGATTGTCTTCGATTTTCGAACGCCAAATTGCCACTTTACATGGCATGAGCCGTTGGGGCGATGAGCCGTTGAAGTCCGTTCCATTTGAATATCTGGGCGCAGAGTTTGGCATGCCATACAAATGCTAACAACGGGCGCCAGCCATCTTTCAGTTAGCATAAATCAATCGTTTGTACGGAAATAGGTTTTTGGGTGTTTTGTTTTCCCTTTTCTGTAGTGTGTAGGAGTTCGGTTTTGTTCGGCTGTCAAGCATTTTGTGGTTTCATATTTCACTTCAACTGCGAAAAGGCGGTTGAACGTTTATGCAAATTTACTTCAGGGGGTATTCGCGTTTTTGTTTTATTAGAAAATCTCTTGAACGCTGTTTTAAATATTATTTTGAGCTTGACGTTTGAAGTATTAATATTTTAATGATGAATGGTTTTGAACTGACTGGCCTAAAATTGAAACGTTCTTTAAAATTAGACTCAATTAATTCGGCTCGAACAAATACAGGTTTCTGGTTGTTTCGCTCTTGATTTATGGCTGTGAGCTTATTTCCGTGCCAAGCCAAGAAGTTAATTGATGTTGCCTAATTACGGCATCGTTGCTGTTGCTTCAGATGAGCATCGGAAGGCATTACGGTGGTGAAACTTTAGTCTAGCGCAGGTACCAAAACTGACGCCAGAAATCAATCGATCGGTTACAAGTTTGTAGACGCTTAAGAAGGCTTAGTAATTCGATACTATTTTCTCTAATGGATAGACGAAAACTTGCCGTTAAATTGTATGCTCTGTTTATGCTTTTATGCTATCGGGAATCTGTCTTTACGTAGTTCCGGTTCTAACTCACATTGCTTAAAGCTGAAGGTGTCGTTAGAATGTTCATGACGAACACATTATTCTTTGATTTTCACATACTTTAGATAGGTATTTTTGGAAAAAGTTCTCGAAGCATTGTCTTATGTGTTGATTTGTTTAGCACAAGATTTATTGTTATTAATTGTTGCGATTTTTTAGTAAATATTTTTATACACTTTCTATTTAAGGAACTGTTTTGTTTTCCAAATGGTGTATGTGGAGAAAGCCAGTTCCAAGTTTAAGAACTGCTCAACAAAAAAAGAATGTGCTTCAATATCTTTCGTTTCTTCCTGTATTCTGATCGCTCGTGTGCTATTCCTTCTTAGGTTCGTCTCCCGACAATCTGTTGTAATACGTTCACATGGCGAGCAAAAAGGTTTCCATTCACTGCCCTCAGCACCGAAATACACACGTTCGTACGTTGTGGCCCTCGCGGGTTGGCCAAGAAAAGTGTTTCCCGAGGCAGAAAGGTTGAAGGCACCAAAATTAGGAAACCGAAGAGCAAACAGCGCAAAAACGAGAATGCCTTCTTTCGCGTGTATTTCCGTTTCTTACGTTCACCGACATTTCCTTTTAATCTGGGTACCCTCGGGGCCACCAGTTGATTAATCAGCGTCAGGGGCCATCTTGCCCATGGCCGAAGGCAAATGGAGCTACAGCTGTAAACATGATGCGGATTCAGTGTCTGGAGTCATTTAACTCACATCCGTTGACGCCTAATCCTAATTGAACTTTCATGCTGGTGTCCTGGAAGAAGCAAAACGAACTAGAAGGTCTGCAGACACCCTTCCATGACCGTTAGAGTATTCCTTGGTTTTTTGGTAAGCTGACATTGTTGTGACACAGTTCTATCGGAACTTTGACTAAAATATATGTTTTTAAATGATGTAAATAAGATGTAGATAAGATGTGAATTTAAATAAGGGTTTAAACAAGCCATAAATTTGATAATCAATATAATCTTTTCGTTGGCAGCATTCTTCGGTAAGGAATGCCGGGAACTCACACAAGCCCCAAGCAACCACGTGTGAGCTCCACTTGGTTGGTTTTCGTATAAAAGCATTCGCCTTATCACGGAGTGGCCTTTTCGCGAAACCCGTGGGCATACCCTCGGAGCCAAATTGCAAATGACACCGTGGCAGGAAAGTGCAAAGAAAAGCTTGTTCTCCGCGGGGAGCAGAACATCAGTGCCAGTTTAAAGTGGCCAAGGCAGTTTCGTTTTTGGCAAAGGTCATGCTTGTCTTGGCGCACCTTCGATCGATCGTACGGTGGTGGTTTTGGCACATGGCACGAAAATGTTGTGGCAATGGGCGAAAAAATGGGACCGTCTAAACGAAGTTGTACCTCCGCCAAGGGGAGCGTGGTGGCCTTCAGGTATTCGAGGTTTGCCTCCGGCGGCACGAAGAGAAGTGAACTTCACGAAACGTAGCACGATGTTCACGTAGTTTATTAAATTTTCTTTATTATTTACGACTTTCCGGTCGGTTTCGGGCTCTCTATTTGTTGTTCGCCGTAGAAGTGGCTACCCTTTGGCGTTTCCCTGCCATTTGTCTTCGACTGCAACAAGTCCGACTTTCGTCCCGGTTGTGTGCGCCCGGGAGTTTGCGCATCCTGTGGCTGAGAACCTTCGCTCAAGCCGCGGGCATGGTTATGCTGATCCAGCACACCTCAACTCCAGCGACGCAAGGTTGGCGAGAACTTTTCCACAGTGGAAGTGTGCCTTCACCAAGCCCAAGTTTTGGGTCTGCCGAAGTCAGGCTTGGTTTTGGCGCCCTTCCGGCCGCGCACCGACGTGGCGGGCTCTTTCCGTTACCGTGGGTTACCGCGGAAATGGATTTTCCAACCACATCCCGATCGTGCCGCGGAACGTTCACTGGCAACGAGCTGGAGTACAGGATGGGGCTAAAGTTTGGCGGGCAAAAACGTTCGCGGTCGCGGAGTTTAAAATGGAAATCCGTTTGTCGGAACCCCTCCGGCTGTTTGGCGTGGCCGTCGCCGGCTCGCTCGCTATTACTTATTCAATTTCAATTAGACCGATGGATCATCGGGCTTCTAAGCGGTAGTGAAATGGCTTCTAACTGAGCGCAGTGACCCGAGTTGAAATCGGGAAGACATTCGATTGGGAGCGACCACCGGCCGGCCGTTCCCCGAGGCACTTCTCCGAGAGGCTGCACTGGAGGAAGTGGTTCCGAAACGGTTACTCCCGGGTGGCGAGATGAAGATGATTTAAAATCTCATCTCATTCACATGGCCGCCTTTTTGGGGGGCTTTACGCGAAGTTTACCGAGGGATTGACAGAAGCGTCCTGCGTCAACCATTCGGCGAAGGGGCGAATTATAATTTTATGATTGCATAAATTTTGCCTCGTTCGCCTCTTGCGAGCCGACCGCGTAGTCATATCGTGTCGACCTTATCGTCCTTCCCGGAGGATGAAGGACTTTGCCGTCCGCCGGAAAGCAGCCTTCATCACGTCAAGGTAGAGAGAGAGAGAGATTTTCTCGGTAAACGGCGTCGCTTCGTTGTCTCAAAGCCAAGGACGAGGTCAAGGAGCGCTCAATTGAGCCGTTTTGGCTAGCCTTACGCTGCCATAAGGATTAAGCATAAATCGTTACGCTTGAAAGTTACGCAGGAAATGAACTTGGTGACGGCAAACCCACGTGCTTGTGGGTTCGCATCGTACCTTTCGGTCTTCACAAAAAAATGATGGACCTCACCAACTCCGACCGTATGGTCTGGAAGAGAAAGAAAGTTCAAAAGCTTTACACAAAATGGAAGAGACTTACAGATCGGAAATGATGAATGATTTAATTTACTTGACCTGATCGATAAGATACGATGAAGTGTAGTGAGATATCGCTGCGCTCCTGGCTATGCAAATGTGATCCCTCTAGACGGTTACGGCTCAATTTTCCGATAAACCCGCATAAAGGTCCAATCGCGCTGCATTTGCCGGCAATCAGCGTTCCAACGCTTTCCGCTCGAACTAACCAACTGTTAATGCGACTTCCGTCCCGTAATGATGCACTGTCACCGGCCGATCGTATCGGATCCATAAATCATTGCCCGCCCCTGGCCGGGGCCAAGATTGCCAGCCTGCCATCGAAACGGACCGCCGTTCCTAATGTAACGTGCAACGACAAACTATTTGTTGGCCAAGAATCCGGTGGGTTGGGCTGGGTGAGTAAAATAGGGCGTAAAAGAAGGCCTCTGCGTTCGAATGAAGTAGTTCAATCTTTTCCTGCCGCCGCTGTGTTGGAAAATTACTCGCTGCCGGGGGCTTTGGCAGCGGCGACGGTGGCGTTAATTTTCCTTCAACCCTTGCGGCCCTTCCTGTCAAAAAGGGTAATTAATTTTATGAACCTTCGCCCGTTTCGCGCAAGCTTCAATCAACCACAAATTGCTGTAGCTGCAAAGGTCCGCCCGTGTCGATAGGGATGACTTTAAGTAGATCTGTGCCCAGGCCAGGTTTCGCCTTATCGAGAAGAGAAAAGTTAGCTGAGTGATACCTTTGTTAGTGCTTAATTTATGATTGACACCCGGACAGTGTGCGGGGTCGCGGTTTGGGGTGAAAATTTAAGAACTTTTCAAAGGAATCGCGGTCTGATAAATTGAATCCGAAAGGACAATTTGAAAGTTTGGTATAGATTTAAGTGTCAACGTCAGTCATATTTTATTCTTGCTCGGGGCAAAATTCGAAAACCAATAGGTTGATGCAGAAAGCAATCGCTCCGGAAGGGTTGGCCTAGTCGGAAGCGATTGACAATGATTATTGCCGGGGTTTTCGTCGGTGCTTGATGTCGTGTCCAGTGGGCGCATAATCAAATTCGAATCGAATGACCAAACTAGCTTCCAATCAGTCGTCATATTGAGTTTCACCACCAATTGATTTATTGCCAATTTGATTTATCCACACTGAATGCCTACCGCTTACGTCGGTGTTTACTGATTGTTGACGCAATTTCAGAGACTGTAGAAGCTTCCTAACCTAGATTTATTGCGGCAAAATCGTGGTTTACCCCCGGTCCACGTTATGCAACTGTTTAGTTTTAATTATTGGGTGCTGGGAACGTGATTTGAGGTTTGGAAAATATCATTTTAATTGCTCAATAAAGCGTTTTTGTTGCGATTCCTATGTGCTGCGTGGTCAATCGGTCGTTCCACCGGCTGGAAATTAATGATAGAAAATAATGACAGAAATTAATTATTTCCTTCGATTAAATTTATTGATATTGGCTTTTAGTACAGCGCTACTTTAAAGCAGAAATGAGTTTCTATACGAATGGTTATAAATTATTTGGAATTATTTGGCTACAAAAACATGATTAATTTAATGTTGATTCCTTATACTGGATTGCAGTCCTCGCCCATTAATTGCTGCACTCGGCCAGCAAAAAGCGTATATCATGGCTACATTAGGCACGCATCGTAAAGCATGCTGTAGAGTCGAAACAGAATTTTTGGGCTATGTACACGGACACAAAACAAAAAGCGGTGCCGACGAATTCACGGTTCGTATGTACAGAAGTTTGAAATTAAATCATACATTCAGCGCAAACATTGAGCTAATACATTCATATTTATTGCGGGCCCATTGTGGGTGTATGTGTGCCGGATGAAGGAAAGTTTTTAATGAATTCCACGAACTTTCATCACTGGGCCAATACTCTTGCTATGGCCAAAAAACGTTCGCTGCAAAGCCCAGCAAGGATGCTCTCGTACTCGTTGGGTGAACTAAACTAAAATAGCCAGGAAACAGTCGGACAGGACTCGGGCTGGTGGCGAGGGTGTCGAAAACAGGCCATTCAAAAACGGCCATTACCTTGGTCCCCATCCGCGGCAGCAGGAGTAGCAGCTTATGCATATTTCCATTTTAATTTAGTACCTTGCTTTTGGGAACCCGCAGCATGCTTCCATCATTTGGTGTCATCCATTTTGATGAACAAAGGTATTTGCTTCCGCTGCTTTTCGGACACTCTTTAAGTACCCACCATGTTTTGGTGACATTAATAAATTGTGCCGGTTTAACATTTCAACCTAATTAAATTTGTTTTTTCTTATATTTTCAGGTGAACTGTCGTTCGTTCGAAAAGTCGCTCGAATTCCGTAGTGCGGTCCAACGTGTAGAGAGTGAACACCCAGCAGCGTCATTAAAGAAAGCCTAAAAAGTCTTAATACTTTTAGAAAACCGATAAGATTGGCCTTGTCTAGACCGAAGCCAACGATTGAGGTTTGCATCATTTTTCACAAAACAAACTGTACCAATCCTTCTTCATTTCGCGCCTATTTTGGCTTGTTTATCGTGCGCGAATCTGAGCTGAGCTTTTCAGTTCCGTACATTATTCGTGTTGCCCGTGAGTGAAGAGTGACACCTTTTGCGATTTTTGTATAAAATTGATGGTATTTCATCATGTGACAGGTACCTCAACTTCCGAGGAGAGGATACTTTCAACAGAAAGACAAACTGCCACCTGGTCCACGAGTTTGGCCGTTTGTCATCAAAACGAAAGTTCGTCCAAAGTAAATCCAACTGCGCGCCCGGGGTTTGGTTAAACGGTTTTTTTGTGATTATTTCGTTTGCACTTGTCGCACTTTTTACATTTTATGCACGCTCCTCAACGGTGTGTTCCGTGCGCCTGAGCAGCCGCTTGAGATGATTTGTTTCACTTTGAAAATACGAGCGTGTGGGACACGCGTCTGGGCACTGTATGAATACATTTATTTTTCAATTTCATCTCGGGCTCTGGCTGTAACGCCTTCTTTTATTTCTCCGTTAGGTGGACAAACCGTTGAATCGTACCAGAAGTGAGGCAAATTTTTGGGAGTCATGTGAATTTTCGGTGCTCGCTGTGCCGTGGTGTTCCGTGCGGTGCGCTGAAGGATACATTGGCCGCCAGGCGGTTGGTGCCATTTTTCACACGCAAATATTTTCCCGGTTTCCCAGTGTCTCGGATCAGTGCTGAAGGTGTGAAGGTGTGCTGTGAAGCTTCGGGTGAATGTAGGTGCGCTCCGTGAAGTAGCTCCGAGCGAACGTCTAGCATCAGCAGCATTCACGATGGCGATGGAATGGATAACGGCGATAGACAAACGGTAAGTGCTGTTTGATTGATTAGTTTTTCGGGAAATGACAGACTTTCCTATGCACGAAGCGTGACCTAAGGGATCAGCATACAAAGCGGCCCAAGTGATCACAAGGAATTTCAAGTGGCTTCAACGGAGATTTAAGATATAGCATCAAGAGAAAGGATTGGTTGCGCGCTAGATCATTGTGACGTGCTGATCCATTCGACAACCCCTCATCTTTTACCGTTCATAAGCGCCATTGCAATTTATCTTCAAAGTTCAAATTCTTCTACGAAAATACTATTCAATCATCATAAAATAAGCGAGAAAGACGCATCGGGTCGCACTTATTCGAGGGAGTGCGTGCTTCGAATTTGTTTCGCACAAACGACAGCAAAACATCAACAGGAAAGGATGAGATTAAATGAGGGCAAAAGAAAACGGACGGACCGTTTGATGAAGGATAACGAATCGTCGAAACGGTGCTCTTAACGAGCATGTCCAGAAACGGTCCCCTTATTAATGAATGTAATGGGCACCTTTCAGTTTGACAGATACGCTGGGTTGACAATTATATTTTTAATGAACTTTAGGTGCGAACTGACACCATTAGTAACGGCCGTAATCCTTCTTCACCACCTGTTGTGATCATAGGTAAATAGCTGCCTAGTGACATTTCTATAGAGTTCGAGTTTTTATACGGATAATATCTTACCTTTTTGACCTTTTCGGTCAGGTATCAAATAATGTCTCTGCGTCTCTCTTTAGCAAAGTATTAAATATCTGCAGAACGGCCCAACGGCAATGAAGGCCTTGATTGATTGAACAAATCGTTCATATCGTTGGCGTCGTTATTACTTTGGAAACCCTTACCAGCACCCAACCATGGTCTTAATCCTTGAAACGTAGTCATTCCTTCGCCTTCCCAAAGCACTTTAATTTCTCGCTCAACCGCTTCGAGTGTTTGATTTTGGGGCGCTTTTCAAATCTCAAAAGCCGCTCTTGATTGGTTTTCAAACCGTCGGAACGGCCACGTTGAGACGGTGGTCTAGACTCACCTAACTTACCGCAGTTACGCCAATTGTTGTCATCAATTCTACGCCAGCCAAATAAAAAAGGAAGCAGCGAACCGAGTCGAGATTTGAAAAGTTTTCTTCCTTCACCAATTACAGCCCTCTCCAAATAGCAGCGTTCACCACCTTCTTCGCGGTGTCCTCAATGATAGTGGTCCAAAAAAAAAACCCAAGAAGTAATGTTTCGATCCACAGCTGAATCAACACCGAGGCGCTGAAAAGTTAATCGAAATTTTGTGGTACGAGCGTTTCGAGCGTTACCTTTGCGAACGATTGTGTTCGGGGGCTGTAGCATTGCTGGGAAAATTTGCGCTCACAATTTTCCGCGTGTGGAAATTCGTTGAACTGGGTTTTTCCTTTTCTTTTGCTTGCTGTTTGAGAGCTCGAGAATGAGAGCCAAAGGAAATCGATTTTAAATCCCGATACTTAACCGACCGGAAGCTGCTTTGTCGACGTCACCGTGAGCTGGAAAACCGAGTGACATTGCAGAGCGAGTCGCAAATCGCCGAACAATCCGGAGCGTCACTTTGTTTGTGCAAAGATTTTCCACTGTTTGTCAAAGCGATTGATGTGTCGCGGAAATTTGTTAGCTATATCTACGGGGCTGCTTGGGCGAAGAATGCAAATATTGACGGTTTTTTAAATTTCTTTTTCAAATTCTTTCGATTTATCCGGGTTTCCTGGTGTGCACTCGCAGGACTTGAGTAATCTTTATTTTGTTTTCGGTGTGCGTAACTTAACTTTAGCGCTACATTATAGTGGAAAGTTGTTTGATTTGCATTTGAAAGGCTGTATGATCCCTACATCTTGGTTTTGTTGAACAATTACTTTGACCGTTTTAGTTTACAGCAGTACTAATACCCTTTAACGAATCAATTTTCGCATTTTTGGATAAAACACTGAAAGGAGCATAGCGCAAAACGTACCCGTTTTTCTCTAGCTTGGACGTCTTCGGTCGATAAACCGATTTACGGGAAATTCTTACAACCAGAATTTTCATCGCCAGCGTTTGAAATGGAAATGGTGCTCGATGAAAGGGCAGATAAATTGAATACTGTTGCTGGCTTGAATACTGAATACGCCGCCGACGCGAAAGGACGGGCGGTTCATGAGCGCTAGCCAAGCTTGTCCAAGCTGTCCTTGTCAAGCTTGCTTGTCTACCAACTGTTGGCCAAAGCACTCAGCATAGGAGACAATTCTGTAACGGTATTCGGACACGGACAGTCTTTCATATCTAATGTAAGGATGGGTAACGGACCGGCTTATTACCTTTTCATCTTGTTGAAAAATTTCAATAAGACCTGAAACAGAACACCGAGCTGTGAAGCAAGCGGACCGAAACTGTCCGGTGCTTTTGGTGCTACAACAACCTCGGTCACACCGTAAGCCTCAGCAGAGCTTGAGGTGGCTCGTAAGGTTGAGTTATTTTCCTGATTAATGGTCGTATTAATGCTGAATGATTCACGATTTTGGAGCACGCTCAACGCGCACCGAATGCGAACGGTTGAGGGGGCAACGCAAATCGAAAGGATCGTGTTATGCAAACGCGGGATTAGCTTTGATCTTCGGGAATGCTGGCTACCCAGTTTCCGGTTGAACGAGAAATAATTGTCAAAAGCACTGCTTCGGTCCCGGATTCCGTAAGAGGCGATTCCGAGAAAATTAATTCATTTCTGCAAAAGTCTGAGATGGCACCACCCGGAGGAGAGAGCGTTTTGATTTAATTCAAATTTGCTCCGTATCTTTGCAACGAATCTGTACTTCGGTACGAATTTTCCTCAAATATATTAAAGTCTTCCGTTCGTCTAAGGTGCTAGGAGTTCCAAGAACCCAAAGGCTGGGTTGTTGAAGCGCTTAAAAGGTACAAAACGTGTGCCCTCGTCATTGGGTAGGAAATGGTGCGCACCTTGCTTCGATTCCGAACACCGGATGTTGCCTCCGGCGGGAGTCCTTTTTAGTCGCTGAGAGCTCAGTCGGAATTCACACGACATCGTTTTCTCATTTGTACTACCGTTACGCGCGAGCTGGTGTTACTTTTTGGAGTACGAGTTCTCCGAAGGCAGATAACAACGTGTCGTGGGCCTTAGATCGGTGCCACTATCGAAGGCAATGTGGGACGCATTTGACAATCGAACCAGGCCGAATTCGTATTCAGTGAAGTATATTTACTTTGGGAAATATGAGCAAAAAAACTGAAGCGCTTCCCAAAGAACGCCTTATGCTCGTGTCATTTCGCACGGAATGCTGAACACCATCTGGTGCCAATGATGAAGAGGAAACCTGTACGGCACCTGCGCGGGCCTAACGTAACGTTCCCGGGGGGGACGAAAGACAGAGGACAACCGATTGAGCTCCACGAACCGGAAGCGGAAAGTGTGACTTGGTGCCATGCTGTGTTTAAGCTTGGCGGAATGGCCTTAGCACTCACGCCCGGGTTGTCGTCGTGTTTTCGTTTAGCTTACAAATGGTTTTGCGCGACGCAGTAACAAAAATATGAAGGTGCGAATGTTTTCTGCGTGTGCTTGAAGCCGTGGTGCATATTTTTGAGGCCTCAGGGACACCATACTAGAATGGAACGTTAACTTAAAAGAAGTGGTTAAGATTAATTGTGCGCTAGCTTACTTTCTATCAGCGACATTTTTTCCATCAAAATGTTAAAACGGCACCAAGAAGGTAAACAATGGTTTTGGATAAATTGTAAAGGGCATTGTTTTAAGCTGAGCTGCTGTATGAGGGTAAACATTATTGACGGCGTATAACAATTTAATGCTGCTATTTGAAAACATTATTTATATTTGCTTTAATACTCCGATCCGATTTACTCGACATTAATGCACACCGAGCGTAATTGATGCCAAATGACAATGTGACGCAACTGCAAACTGGATAAATACGAGCAAAAATTAATGTGTTAATTAAAACTGGAAGTAAGCCACCGCCAACAGGCTAATAGCTCCACCGTTTGTTTGCTTCCAAACGGGCGGTGCCGGGCGAGTTTCCGGCGGCCACCCGGAAAGGACATCACATCGCACTTTGGCGATCAACAGGCTCGTCCATTTCGCAGAGCGATACAAAATATGGCCCAGAGACAGGGACAGGCACAAAAACGACACACGCTGAAAATGAAGCTTCCCAAACTCGGTAGTCACCGGGGCGAAAGAAAATGCTCCGCTGGGTGACCACCGAAAACAAAAAACCGGCAACACCGAATGCTCGGATGTATGCGCAAAAAAACGAGGGCCCACAAACACCCCGAACGGGAGAGAGAAAACAGTAAAGGATAGCGCCGAAACAGCGCAACAGTGGTGGGCCCCACTCGAGTCAGCATTATCGTCACCATCATCATCGCCATTTACGATACCGGCACCCGGCGAGAAGCGGGAGGAGCTGCACGGGACGCACGAAGGCAAATGTAGTGCCAGGATAATAAAAACTCTGGCCAACTGCAAGGACATGGTTGTGGCTTCCTCGGTAAACGACGGGAGAAGCGAGGCGGAGAGGGAAGTAGTGTGTACGTACTGACCCAGGCAACAGTCGAGCCGAAGCAACATGTAGCCATATCCTGGCAAGCATATTTTCTACTTTGGCGCTGCCTTTGGGGGGTGCCGCAGGAAACGGAGAGTGGTTTGCCATTCGTCATGCCCCAAAATGGTCGTGACGGCTGCTTCGGCCAGAGCGGAGCGGTGTTGGCTAGGGAGGCAGGAAAACGATGATTGACGGGCCAGAACGCCCGAGGAGCGCGGGGCTCCTCCCCTCCGTGTTTATGTGAGTTTTCACCTCACTTCCGGCGGCACTTCCTTCATCTCTCTAGATAGATGGCGGGAGAGAGAGAGGCGGAGGATTTCGGTGGCGCTGATCGATCGACCCGCAAGTTCATAAATATTTCCCGGCTGATTCTCATGTTTTCCCAGGGCGAAATTACGATGCCGAAAGGTCTGGCTGCGTTGGAGGCAGCACTCGGAAAGGCTACGATCCTTTTGCTACTATAGAACGGAATATCTTTACCATTGGGAATACTCAAAAATATAAAAGTTTGTAAAGGTTCATTGACTCCATATTTTTGTATTATAAAAATATTCAATTAATTTATCGTAAACATCGCGACGTGTAACATGCTAAAATCTAAATTTACAGCTACCCAACACTGTCAAAATTATGATAGTCAATTTCTCAATTTTAAATATTTGTATATTGCTCAACATAAAAAGAAAGTAAGCTCCTTCAATACTTGCAGAGTATTGGACCTCAGTATATTAATACGCATACGCGGTTGGCTCACTCAGTGGAAGGATGATGTGTTTGTATGATGCATATAAAAATCGTACCCATGTCCCATGCTCTGTGCAGAGTGTCTAAAGGCCAGGGCTTAAGGCTCCATGGTTGACCGCAGACTGTGGCCAGAGCTCATAGCAGTGGCTGCTGCTTTAGAGCTATCCTGGCCGGGCCTTATGGATCCACTCTGAGCTCGTTCAACCCCGGGCCAGGGATAACTTCAGACAAGCCACCGACCTTGTTGTCTGCAGCCCAACGCGACCTCGCCGCCGACCGTCAACGATGGGCGTGTAAAGTTTCCCGACCCCGAAAAAGGATGAATTTTCCATCGCCACAGCCCCGGTGCGGTCTCCCGGGGGTCTCGAGCTCGGTGTCCGTGCGACTTCTGCGGCCGTCCAATTTCTTCGGTGTACCAATCGGGGACCGAGCCAGCCGGGGAGCCGGCGGTGGCGTTGTGGTAGGTCGTAGTTTATCCTTTCCCCACAGTCAGCCCGGGCTGCCGTGAACGCGTTGTGCACGTACGATGTTCGGGCCTTCGCTGGCCGATGCATGCGCCCGGCCGTTATGTTGGGCAGCGGATCCATTTCCGCAGGAAGTCGGCTTAGCTGCCGTGTGCAAACACGACCCGAAATGTTGCCATCTTGAGTTTCTTCGGTGGTCCCGGGATCTTCGCGTTCGATTATTAATTTTCCCTGCAAGACCGTAATATTTTCTTACCGCCGGGTGCCCGCTGCCCGGTGTCAGGGGAATGGATTCTTTTTGATCACTGTCGAGCACCATCCGGTGCACGGTTCGTTGACGCGGCGCAGCCCCCGGGATCGGAAGGGAAATGTTTAATTTTGTCGATGATAATAGCAAATGATCCCATCCGGGGTGCCATTGCAAGCCCGGCCCTGAGTGGTGTGGTTGGCCGGCGACAAGGACCACTTGACCGCGTTCCGTGTTGGATGGGTTTGTTACGACGTATGTTATTAACATGTGGCAGATGTTCAACAGCAAAACGACCGTCTTTTTATGGGAGGACATGTTGCTCATGGCATTGGCATTTACACATTCGGAAAGAATATTCTATAATCGCACAAAGGAATTGAAGGCCTGAAGCTGCTTTCTGCAGTCGTTTTGTTCCACAAATTCCGATGAGTATTGAACTATTGCCATTTTTGATGTATTTTAAAGTCTTACCACTTTTGTTCAATCCCGTATAGAGCGTATTTTCAAGGAAAATCCGTCTTCTGCTGCTACTTCAAAAGGCTCGTTCAGCAAACGCGACAGTATCACCTGCGTCTTAGCCATGGCTGCCGGCGTTTGGCTTGTTGTTTGATCTTCTGACATGCAGCCGGTGAGCCGCTTGGGTGGAAAAAGCATATTATCTTTCCCGTTCTCGGAAAGAATAATGAAGTTTTCTTTGCCGTACTCGCTCAAGGCTGCACCATCAGAAAGTGAGGGACCACGGGCGAGTGACAATCTACCACAAGCGACACAATGTACGGTTGTTTCGGGAAAACACTATTATCACAGGTATGTCGGTGAGCATTCGTGTGGTTCGTTCAAGAAACGATTGTGAGTTAGCGGTTGTTGAGTTGAAACTCTGCACGTGGAAGCTTTAACCACAAATCCAATTGCATGAGTTGGTTGCTATATATTTATGTAAATTATTCAAGACTATAAAAATCACACATTCGTTGATTCGAATAATATGCGCACTTTTTGTGGCACCACAACGGAACATAATGGTGTCCGCCGCTGTTGAATCAAATTGAATTTTCCTTCGTCGTCAGTGTGGTCGTGTGAAATTCAAGCTGTCTTCGACATCCTGCCACGACTTTCCGTCTTCCGATTCCGGCCATTTGAGCACGCAATTTTTCAAGCGCTCGCGGAAATTGGAAATTATAAATTTGCCGACGAGTAATGATCATTATTTAGCTGTTTCCATTTAATCAAAGCCCAATTTGCCGTGGTGGCACTGGTGAAGGAAGCAAATGAGGCGCAGAATTGCGGAAATGAAGTGAACCGTAATGGTATTTGTCATAACGACTTCCGGCCATGAAAACGTTAGGATCTTTGGTTACGGTTATTATAATTTAAAGATTCCAAATTCTACTAACTGTTGAAAATGAGACGATTTTTCTTTAAAATCGGTGCCTGTACAATCGATAACTTGCTGCATTTTGGGCGACCATGGAAAGTGGTCGAAAAAGGACGGCGCCCTGCCCTTTTGCCCTTTCTGGTTATTTGATTGACAAATTGCTATCCGGAGGTGGCAGCTTGGAAACCGTGGACGCTATGCTCCAAAAGCAAAACATGATACTCATCAACATCTAGTTGCTTCCATTCGACCGGGGCACTATTGAGCACATCCTGCTCAGGAGGAAGCACCGTATTTCAGCGTCAACGTTTTCGCCGCAACTGATTGACGTTGATAGATGAAGAATATTGGATAATCAATTCATTGAGCGCGGTTTTGCTAAAAAGGAGTTTTTGTGCGCCGAAAAGGGCCACAGTCTTACGGTATGCAAATGCACTCCATCCATTATGCATTGCCCCGGAAAAGGGACACTTCCGTTGACTACTTCCGCCGTAAGCGGCGTCGGGCGTAACGGATGGTGCGATACCGAACGCCCATCCATTCAAGTGACAAGTGGAATTTTTTGGCTGCCACGCACAGTAAGAAAATATAAGTAAGCATCTTTTTTGTGGGGTTTTCGTTGTGTTTTTTGCGCCCTTCGCCAAATGGACAATTTTCCGCTCGGTTCACAGCCGGGCGCATAATCATGATTTTTATTTTCCTTCCTTCGCCGGGCACGCCGGTGAACGCCGGCTCGCGTGGAGCATATTGTCGGGGCTCCATAACATTATTCTCAATCACGGTGATCAGCATCGTCATGATGATGATCCGGACGATCCGTACCCGCGGCTGATCTAATGTTTCATCTTAAGTTGCCGGCGCCCAAAAGGGACCCCGGGATGGTTTTGTGAAGGGCTGTGACATTGAAAGGCATCACCGTATTGACTGCCTGTGAGGGAGATTTTGATTGCGACGAAAACGGTCCTCGTAGTGTGCGAAGTCGCTGCGAAGGGTATTTGGGTACGCACCCGGCGTCCTAAAGGGGAGCGGAAAACAGGATCATCCTTTCTTATGGTTGCCAATAATTTCCAATGCGCAGGCAATAATCCACCTGAAACAACCGGCAGCCCCGCCAAAGACCAATAAAACCGACCAGCACCTGCCCAACGACGGTTTCCGGTTGTCGGTCGCCGGAGAAGCACTCTGGGCCAAGAGTTCGATCGAGAGGGCGGATTGGGAAAATCTATTTCCCGCACTTTTTCGACGGGATAAGCAGAAAAAAAACTGCTTCGGGCTGTGTTATCAGCAACCGTCCACAGGGCCACACACTTGACAGAGCAGCTGGTGGAAAATTGAGATTTATTGTTATGTGCAGTGGCCACGTACGGCCACGGCTTACCCTCCTCCCGTGCCTCGCCCACTTTATGGGGAACCCTTTTTCCCGGGGCCCAGGGATTTCCGCCGGGCCGACCCAACCGAAATAGCTTGGAAGCAATTTTCGTGACCATTCCGACCGGTGCCGGTGTGATTTGGGAGAAAAAGTTTCCGGAACTTTGGAGCAACAATCTCGGCCAAGGATGGCAGAAGTTGGTCCGGGTACCGGGCTATGATTTGATGCCTGCTCGTGTGGTCCGAGTTGTTCTGCCAGCGCGACACAAAGTTTCAATGTTAGTTTCGATGTCGAAGTGGCTTATGTTGTGGTAATTTTAGTTCCACCTCTGGTGCCCCGGGAACACCCAATGGTTCCCGAGTGCCGAGAGGATCGCACATCCGGCGTAACTCCCAACGAGGAGTTAGTTTCGTGCGCGCTCCACGAACGTCCATTTAATTGACAATTTGCTGTCGCGGGATTGTGATTTGTTGTCGAATGGAGGCTGCGAAAGTTGTTCATTTCGCCACCGATTCGTCACTTAAATATGCTGCACTTGCGTGTACTGCGTGTCGTTCATTTACATAAATCTATACAAAGTGTGATCGGCAATTGAGTTGGCCAGAAACAGTTGGCAAACAAATCCCCGAAGTTGTCTCAATTTATTTACCATCATCATCGCAACATCATTCGTCACGCAGCATAATGTTTCGTCACTTCCAGCATCAGGTTGTTGGCGCCAAAACGGGGTCTGTAATTTGCAAAACAAAAACCCACTCACCACCAGAGCCCGAACCACTGGGTCTGGGAAGCATCCCGCAAAGTCACCGTGGCGTTCACGTGCCGTTGGTCTCCGGTCTGGGATCCTTCGGTCCGGTTAATTACCGCACCCGGTTGGGTACCGGCGGCCGTGTTTCGAAATTTGCTTCTCTTAATCCCCACTGAGACTGAGGAGGGGTTTGGGGCCTACGGTCCCTCGGATTTCCCTTCTGGCTCTGGTTCGCTTCAGGGCCATTTTAAATCTACTTCCCTCGGTACGGGGCAGGATTTTCTTGTAAGCTCACGTCTCACGCCCTTCATGTTTGCCCGGGTTTTGTCCGTCCGAATCAGCACCGAGGCCTGCGTGGCGTGGAACGATTGTTTCATCGGTGTGCTCGGCTGTTTAGTGCTATTTTTAGTGCCACGCCACCACCAAGACGCTAGTCATTCTTGGGGTCCGAATCCTGAACCGAACCGTAAATACTAAAAATAACTCGACAGCAAGTGCCGAATGACGGGCGTTGCTTTCGGGGCCGGAAATCGAAATCCTTCCATTGTGTCTCGGCCGGGTTTCGTGTGAAACGAATCGAGGGTCACTGGGCCTTAGTTCTACCTCCCTGTATCTTCCGATGTTAATGGTTTTCCTTCCAACAAGGAACAAGACAATTTATACTCAATTAAGTAAGGGTCTGTTAAGCTCCTCAAGAAAATTCTGTAATAACTTTATTGCCTGCTCGAATCGTCAGTTGCGTCATTGGCTTGTAATGCAGAGTGTTCATCCGAGAGCATAACGGCAACAGGTTCAATCTAATTTCCACGCTGGCAGTTATCGTTGGCTGCACATCCGGCACGCCTCGTGTGCGAAGCGCAACATGTGTAGTCTTTCGACGTTACTTTGATTTTATGCTCGATAAAAACAAGGAAGTGCCCGCAGGAGTTGATGCGGAAAGCACACCATTCGTCTTTAAAATCGTTCTCCTGTTGTCTTGTCGGTGGGTCTTGCGCGTCAAATGAACTTTACAAGATTATGCTTCCGTCTGCGCAAAACGAAATGGCAAATGGTGAGGTAGGAGCAACATCTCGATAGAAAGGATTCTCAGGGCGCAACCGGTGTGCTAGAAATCGATCGAGTGAGAATTGGTACAACTCGCTCAGTGAGCGACGATTGGACCCTCGGTTCGCAGCACAGTCCCGTGTCCATAAGATTCAGCCGGGACTCAGTGAATCCAAGTGACAGCACGTTTTATCTAACTTTTTCCGTATGGTGGGGCCCGAGGTTCGGTTCGGTGGGATGGTATTTTGCAGTGAAGAACTGGGGCCCCCAAATCCGTTGTCTACGACGTAGGGCACCTTTCGTACGATTCCGGCGGTCTCCACCAATATTATGTTATTTTGTTGCGGCTTATCGGTGAACTTTGGGTTTGCCATAAATTTTTCTATTGAACTTTTTCGCCGAAAAGTTAGATTTATTCGCTGCGCAACCTTTTGGTTTTATCGTTTCCTGCTACGGGATAGCTTTAGACCTCGGTGTCCCTCGCCTCGCCTCGGGCGGGTGAAATTAATTCAATCAACAAAGCACCGGCGAAAATGTTTGTGTGCGGAAAAGCGGGAAACGAAATTATTTTTCAAGATCAGATTTTCATAAGCCACGACGAACGCTTCGCCAGCATCGACGCCATGGACGAATGTACGCCCTTTCATTGATGGTTTTTGGGCCGTGCGACGACGAGACGAACGGAAACACATTAGAAACAGGACTGCTTTTTGTGGTTTGGAAAAAGTTTCCCGAAGCTGAAGTTTCCCGAATGTGCTCCAGAGTATATGTGTGTGTGCCGGGGTCTATTTTTGGCCATTGTGTACGATTAAACACTGCGACATTCTAAAGAGGTCCTTCGAAACGAAGCCATGGAGCGACCGTTTGTGCCACACGCACAGAGGACCGTCAATGCCATTCCCTCAATTCCACTCGCTTTGAAAGCTTTGTACCTGAATTGTATATTGTTGTAAAGCAACAATGTGATGGGAGTTTCCTTTTCATAAATACTTTCGCGCGTAAATCCCTGAGTCCTCATGGAGAGCATTGTCGGAAGAACGTCTAACTCAGAGCAGAAAAACAACCGGGTAAAACAAGCAAGTTTCTGTTGTGGCCACGTGGCCCCACACTGTGGCCGAATGCTGCTAACACGATAATAATGTCTTCCGGCTTGTCAATTTAGCCGCCCCGTTGATGCTTAACCCATTAAGAATTTAATAATGTGGTTACGCACGTACAGCACAGAGGAAGGAGTGCCATCGTTCAGTGAAACGATAAAATCCACGTCCAGTTCGCCCGTCTGCCTCTCTGTTTTTGCAATTTCTACCCATTATGAATCCCGACGATGGACAACGCCCCCCCCGGGTCCCAGGAGGATATTTGAGGTGAAACCGAAGTATCGGAACCGACGCGCAGGAGTTGATATAAAATGGCCAGTGTTCCTGCGAACGGCGAACGATGGTGTGAATGGATGTCATTAAAAATCTTGGCGCTGCACGAACGACATAATTTTATGGCTTTTTGAGTGAGGCAGGTCCCGGGACAGCAGCGGTGCCGGGAAGTTGGCCAACGATAATGCCACTTTTCTGCGTTCCAGCTGCGGGCAGTTCCCATCGTCCGACGATGACACCGTCGGGAAGCGAATCTAACTACCAAAAGTTGGCCTGAAATTATGCTGGCGAATATATGGAACGGAGCAAACCGAAACTTTACAATACTTTACAATACAGTACAATTTTAAAAGCTTTCTGGTGTACATTTCCTTTCCGTTTGGCACAAATTCCCGTTGCAGTTTGATTAACATTTTCGATTGAAATTATAACTAAGAAAGTGATCAAACGTCAACATCTATCAATGTGTTAAAACAGGGAGGGAAAACTGTCAGTACATCACAAACGGGATACTTACTATCGAGCTAAAAATACACCAAAAAACCATTCATTTTCCTCTCCTTATGTGCAAAGTTTGTGGAGATAAAAAAAGTCCTGCCACAATGGCTCCGCATCAACCGGTGGTTTTCCAATGCTCGAGCTTTGCCTCCTCACTTCCCACCGGATGTTCCCGGTGCGCATTTCGTTAGCGTCGTATCATAATGCATCTTTCGCTGCATTCATTTCCGGTTCCGGGCTTTTCCCGTTCGGGACTGGCACTGGAACGGTGGAAAAATGAAAACTTTTCCTTCCGCTCTGTGGATTCCGCGGTTGGCCCGGTTCCTTACGCTGGTTGCTTGAGTCTCCCTGCAGCTGTTTTTTTGTTGTTGTTTGGCAGCATGCTTTAACGGTCGGCTGACGATGGTTCCGGTTGGCAAGTGAAGCGCGCGGTTCCTTTGGGTCAAGCATTATTTTTGCTCCTTCATCGCCACCACCGACGGCGTCAGCGAAGCAAAAGGCTACCCAAAGTGTTAATTGACGGACAGATCAGCGCCAGATCCTGTCGGTGCTGCTGAAGCGTACGGACAGGCTGCGCTTTATGCTTCGCAGCCAGTTTCTGCCCGAATGGAAATGAAGCGCATTCTTTGGGTTTCGTTTCAAATAGACCAGTAATTATGGAACGATTTGCTGCAGGCAGACTGAATCTGCGTCTAATTGCATTGTTTCCGCGGAAACCACGAACGGAACTCGAATGGGTCCTCTTGGTGAACTATGTGGTGCACAGCTGAACAAATAATTTGCGTGCCCCCTCACTGAGGGGTCAGATTTGTGCCATAAATCAACTCAAGGCTTCAATTGATAAAAAGGCTGTCGGAGAGTTTGGCTTCCAGCACGATTGATTGATATCGCGCAAGTGTCGGTTCGAACTCCCGGCGCAAGGCGTAACATATTGTGCATCATTAATCATTTCGCATCCCGAATCCGGAGACATCGGAAAAAGCCGCTAAACCAGAGTGGCCGTCACCGTCGGGATCGAGACATAAATATTACAGATTTTATCGGCCCGACGGATCGCACCTGGTTCCGGTGCCACATTTTACTCAAGCTCACGTTCGAAATCTATCCCTTTTGCAGTGGGCCAAGAAAAAACACTAAACTTTTACAGCTTCCGAATGCTCCGGTTCCGACTTTAACTCTCTGTCTCTGTCTCTCTGAAGTCTGCCGGGTTCGGGGCTCGCCGATAGTGAGGCGTGCACTGCACCGACTCAGACAGCGGTGTGCGGTGAATTATTCATTTATGATAATGCGAGGATATATTTCTTCCATAAAATCCCGGTGTCTCACACACGCTCACCGCTCACCGGAAGTTGCCAAAAACCAGAACCGTGATCGCTTTCGATTCGGAGCCTGCCTTTTTAATCCCGCTTTGAAAGGGGACGCCACGGCGACCACAACGAGAGTAATAAAATAAAATAAATAAAGACGTCTTCGAGTTCACAGCGAAACGGTGAGACGGCAGCAGGTCCTGGGCAATCGGTTACGGCGCGACAAAACCGCGTGATGCGTGATTCGGTGCGCCCGGCCCGGGGCGATTAGCATATAGAGAGGATCTCGGTCTCGGGGTTGGTTGGTTGGCTCGGGCTTTTCGCCGGAGCTTACGAAACATTTATGCATGTAAACACGAGCGACGCGATCGCGTTGCATAAATTTTCAAACGCAAACATCACGTTTTGGGCGCCTTTTTTGGGAAGGTTGTTGACGAAGTACGGTTCTCGAAAGTAAACTCCGGCTATCGATTTACAATGCATCACAATGGGCGGATTTCATGTAGCAATTAGTAGCCGCGGGGCTTTCGTGGCGTTCTCAACAGTTTATGTGGGACGGGCTCGAAACGAACGTAATTTGCTTTTGACATGGCGAAATTATGTACAGAGGTACCGCTTGATAACAACATGGTCTTGTAGCTCTGAAAATGATGGCCCCACCGTCGTTACTGCAGCGGATTGATTGATTTAACTCGGAAGCTACACAGCATTGGCCAGGGGGAGGATAAAACAGAAGGCTCGTCGTTCGATCGGGTTCGGCCGCGAAAATGAGAACTATGGTGCTGGGTGTGGGCGGGAAAAGTAGTTCCCGCCCCGATGGGAGGGTTACTAGTCCGCGAACTCTCCATCGGGCAACATGTGTGAAGCACTAAATCTGAGTTATGAGCCAGCCATAAATCATGGATGATCAACGAGACGTGTTATTGTCGACCCAACAGCCCTTGAAAGAAAGAGAGAGAGAGAGAAGGTGGAAAACTTTATCAGAGAAAAAAAAACGGCTGGCTTCCGAGTTTAGAATTTAAACCTCGCTTTTCCCGGCGAAAAAGGCGAGCCGAGATAATAATTCATCCATTTCGAAACGAAACACATTCGACCGACCGACCGACCCATACAGGCTTGGGCAGGTTCCTGGGGCGTGACAGGGTGATAAAACATTGATAATAAATTGCGAACCGGGCCCGATTACGTTCGAAATATATTTCCCAGACCCACGCGGGGCCATTGATTTCACAGTCCATGTGTTTAACGTGGCTAACCGTGCGATTATGTTAACAAATTGTTCAGCAAGGATACGGTTGGAACGAAACACTATCCAGAGTGTGTTCTTACTGGAACCTACACAAACGCTAATCGTATTTAAAACTAATGTGTAAATCTCTAATTTATTAACGATGACGTTTTTATGTATGGCAAATTAAATGGACGTTGATAAACAATTCTCGAGGGCATAACGTGAATCTTGAATAACGCAACATCAAAACTGAATGATTTCAAGACGCTGGAGTTTAAATATTTATCATGTTTGACGCTGCTTTATGCTTGCGTTTAAAAAACATTCAACATCAACAAGCTAACACACGCCAAGAAGCAATTTCCCGGATCGCCTGCGTTCTCGGTGGACCGCGAATTTGCTCTCAAGCAAACGCCAGTCTTTCATCATGTGCAGAATCCGCTTTACAAAAGTAATCTCCCCAAAGGGTATTCGCTTCGCGTTGCGAGGTGTAAAAACTTTGCTCAAACTCAAACATATTAATGGTACAGCCGAGGGATGCTAGGAACTGATTTTCATGAACTCTGCCGCACAGCCACACAAACACCCATCCCTCGAGGGCTGCCCGTTTCATTAAGGAGCCAAAGCAACCGGCTAAGAACGGTCCACCGGTCGACTTCATAGGGGATTCTTTTTGCGCAAGAAACCCATATTGCCAACAGCAACTGGCGGACGTGTGAAAATTAGACTTGCCGAAGCCAGCCCGAGCTATGCGATGCTCTTCGATGATGAACGTGAGGCAATGTGGCGCGTCAAGGCAAGTCAGTCTCGTCATCAGACACCAGACAGAGAAGCTTCGCGCTCCCTGGCGTTCCTTGCCACCTTTTTTTGCTCTAATAAACATATTTCACTGAGCCCGGGGGACTGGGTCGAGAATTTAATGCGTTTTTGAGCGCTGCGGGCAGGAATTCGGTGCGCATAATTAACGTTAATCCGGCAGCAGCATATTAATGTGTTCATTAATTACGACTCCGTCTGCCTTTAACTCGGTTCTCGCTGGAAGTGCTCAGGAGCGCAGCCATAATTATTATTTGCTCGTCGAAAGGTCACTTAAAGTGCTGGGGAGTTTTGAGATGTTTCATCAAGATTTTCAACAATTCAACTGATGATTTAATGCTGCTTCTACTTCTAGGCCTTGCGACCGGAACATGCGTGACTGTGAGCTGATATCCTGCCGATTGCGTCGCGTAGAACCGCTCTGCCGGTTGCCGGGCTCTGCCCTGCAGCAGCTGGCCATGTGCGGGTTCTACGAGGATCTCGAGAAGGGCGTCACGTGTAAGTGCTGATCACGCTCCGTTTGCCCACTGGCGTTCGACGTGACTAACGCTGTGCATCCTGTTTCCCGGGTTTCCACAGTATTCCGAGCGGGAGAACAAGGACGCTACTGGTACGCGGTGCTCGGTGGCCAGCTGGAGGTTCGCTACCACGCGGCAGACACCAAAGACGGAAAGGTAAGTTCGATTGGTATAGTGCATTGAATCGTCATTAAATGTAGCGCGGCATTATGCCGGACTCTCGGAAAATCCCCTATTTACTGTCGAATCAGCAGAGCAAATAGATGTAATCCTTGTTCACTCAATTTTGCCCTATTGCGGCCGGAAATTGGGAAAAATTCCTTCCGATTATCGGTGGCCCAAGAAAAGCTGCTTCCGCTGAGCTGTGCCTGCTGGATGCCAGATTTTTGCTTAATTTGAAATTCATGAGCCACCAGATTGATCGGCCACCGAAGCTAATCCTGGGGCTTCCGGCTCCGTCGGCTTGCTGTTGTTTTCATGCTGGGCGTAACACGATGTTTGTTTTGTGCAAAACGGCCACGTGAGTGATGTTGTTACAAAGGAAAGGTAAAAGTGCTTAGGCATCTGGCAACAATATTTTGTATGTGCCAAAATGGAAAACCCTCCTCGCCGGAGCTGATATGGCTGCTGCCGGTGCCGATGGGTTTGATTCACGCGCGCCCAGCGAACCGATTGTTTATTTTCGCTGGTTATGCTCACAAACCACGTTGATACAAAGCAAACGAGACACAACGCAACCACGGAGGTGTCATCTTACGCGTCTGCTGTCTGTTTGAACTCTCGGGCACGTTCGTCTTCCTCAGCATCGGCCCACCGTAAGACCACGGCGGAAGCCGTTCAGTGTTCATGGTGCGATGATTGCTACTCTGTTACACTCCGTGGCTCGCATTTCACGTGGCTTCGGGTTGCCATGGGTTCATCCGAGAGCCGCCCGTTTGAGTAACAACAGAATGACGACATGCTTTTTTATGCTTCCAAAGACACTGTGGCGGTGTGCGATTCCTTGCGTCTTCGAAGGTTTTAAAACGCCTTGCTCCGATGACGCTCAGTGGCTAAATGGGACCAAATACTTTAATTGGACGGTCTCAGGACCCCGAACATACTGCCGAAATTTACCCTTCCGAATGCGCTGTGCGTTCGATTGGAATTGATTAACTGGTTCGCTGGTTCGAATGATGGACCCCGGCTCGGGTCAGGGTCACCGAGGGACTAAACGGCGCACCCGCCTATGCTGCCGAGCCCCGCAGGAGGTCGGGCACAGTAAACACAGAATGTCGGTTCTTGGAAAACCGCGGTCCACAGCGAGCGGTTCAGAACAATGAAACGAAAAACCGTCGTAGAAACCAGATCGCCACCGAAAGGCGCGCACAGCAATCAAGCTCAATCAGCAAAGCGGTCGCGGTAGCGTAGTGAACGTTGGCCGCGGTTGGCCTCATCGACCAATCAAGTAATTGAGGAATTACCCAGTGTCTGGCCGGGAGGTCCCGGACTAATTGTGCGACGTAAGTTATCGGCTTACACGCCGTTTATGGGTCTAGCTGGAGAGGATCGCGTAACGCGGGCCAGCAAATCACACTCACTTCGACTCCGACTCAGGTCCACTTCGCCTTGGAGCGCAGTCTGGGCTACGTGCTGTGCTGGGCCGGATAAAAGATTACATTTACGGATAAACGTGACCGCACGTACCGTGAGCACCCGCCGGGGGGGAAGCTGAGCAGCACCGGAAATAGGGTATCTATAGTGCCAACGCAGCGGGAATCTTCCGAAAGAGCGTGCCAGTTGCTTCGACGTAGATTCGTAGCGCGCTCTGTGAGCGGAAATCTTGGCTGTTGTTAAATCCACTTTCTACAGTATCCCCTGTTACTGATTTCAATGAAACATTGACATTGCTTTTCTCGATTCAAATTTGAACCGCCGATACGATGGACGGATGGCCGATATTGCTTATCTTTAATGCCGACAGTGAACTGCCCGGGGGTTGGAAATTCTGGAATGGGGAATCAATACTTCGAGCTCTTTGTGTGTGCCAAAATAATGGCCAATGGTCCAACAGGTTTGGTTCGCATTTCTTCGACCCCTGAAAGCCATTTTCAAATCTTAGACCTGTCTTGTTGGTTTGTTTTCTAAATCCTTACAGCCTAATCACAGAGTCCCTTTCGCACAGATGAAGCAATGCTCGCCGTAGCTGCTTGGCGAAGATCTGTTTATCGTTGCCCTCATTGCCCTCCAGTAAACTATTCCGGATACTGTTTCCAGACTGCCCCAGGGAATGATGACTTCCACTGGCAGCATCTCAGCGGTTCGACTGGTTCCACAGGCTCTGCTTGGCGAGTTTACTACTGCCACCAGTGTTTATTTATTTGCCAAACAACGTTTTCATCCGACGGATTTTCACCGGGGTCTCGCCATCTTCCATGCGGCACATCCCTGATTTTCGGCCCTGATCCAGCTGTGGAGGACGATGGATCCGGTTTGTGCGATTGAATTTGGTTTAAAGTGTACCTTGCCCCCCCACCGGACGTTCGTCGCCGTCGTCGACACTCGGTCTTTACTCGGTACTCGGTTGTTTACGCCAATTTATCATTTTTTTTACCCATCCGTATCATCGTTAGAGGGTTCGGGTGTTTATAGCATCGTTAGCAGTGAGAAACCGAACCGCCACCGTTAAACCGCGGCACTGTTCGTAAACACGGATCTCACCCCGAATTCAAAGGACATTCGAGCGCCCTGCGGCTTGTTTTTATTTGCAAAATGTGGTCCCCATTTTAATTCCCCCTTAGCCGCGGAATTGGGACAGTGTATCAAATTGCATTACAGGTTTATCAAAATGGTGTACGTTACTACAGTCGAAGCACATTAATGCGAACGCTCAGGTGTATCACCGGTCGGCATTATCTTAACATTTTCCCACTCATCAAAGTGATTTACGCCAGTCCCGGAGGCGGTATTTCCTCGTTTAGCCCAAGCGGCCTCTTATCGTTAAGTGGCCTCTTTCGCGTTGATGACGTCATTCGGGGATTGCATTGGGGCTTCGCAAACATTAAGCTATGTTATCTACGCAATATCCTGCTCGCTGTTGGGGATTTTTCCAGACAGAGGCAATATACCCCGTTCACGGGAAAACAACTCAATTCGCTCGACAGGAGCCATTTGAACCTTTCACTGAAGGCCGTCACTGAATGTAAGGCATTTGCCACATTTGCACTGTTATCATCATCAGGACACTGCTAATTAAACAGAATACTGAGAATCGTACCTCGCGGCGTCCTCGAGCGAAAAAAGGGTATGAAATGTTTTACGTTTCCGCGTTCCGCCTTTGTTTCCCGCCGAATTAAGCTTCGTTGAAGTATTGGCCCAGTTCGGAATGTTGGGCCGTGAAATGTAAACATTCTTGCTGCAGTAACCCACGCAAACCCCCTCGGTTAAGCCGATTTGTTGCGCCAGTATTTATGCATTCCTGCATCCAGCCCCGCGAGTGGGCCAATCGATCGACTGCCCGCCACAGCTGCCGGGCGGACACGGAGCAACTATTTCCAATCCATTTCTATTCCACTATGCAGAAACTATTTTGGTGTGGCGTACACGACCGTGGCTCGCGTTTGGTGGCCCAGACATCGGCTTGGCACATCGTTTCCGTTAGCCGCGAGCGTTGCGAAATGTGGCCGACGATGTAGTGGTTCACCTTTTTCAACACCTTCTGCCGTTTCACGACTCTTGTCATTATTCCGTTTCTCGCTGCTAATGTTTGGGACTGGTGAACGCCCTCGGTAATGGAAGGAACGCCTGCGGACGGGCATCACGCAACCTTCCGCTGCTGCTCGGTTAGGATCCTTCCGTTCAGGACGCTCGGGCTCGGTAATATCCTTTGGCCATCGGCAGGGGAAACTAAAAGCAACAGCGGTGGTCCTGGGGGCAGCCGATGATGGCCCGAGCGATGGGAAGAAGGTTGATGTTTGTGCTGATATAAATTCAATTATGAAATTAATTCGTTCCTATTAAGTAATCAACTGTACATTATTTTCCACCACTCCGCACTAAGCGGCCTCCTCCTCATTTGGGCGACATTTTCCACCATCATCCTGGGGATTCTCTTTGTTTCTCCCTCGCCCGCCATTAGACAACGCCGCACAACGACGACAGCGGCGATTAGTGCTCGGCGGTTTGGTCAATTGTCTCTGAATTATGCTGATTTGAGGCTACTATCCTGCGCTGGTGGGCCGTTGTGGTTGTTGCAAATCTTTGCCCCATTCGCGGGCTGCTGTCGGGGGCGTTGAGTTGCACTAAGAGGACTCCTCCCAGGCGCGAAAGCCAGGTTTTGGAATGAAAGTTTAATGCTGCTGCTGCCCGATCCAACCCGGCACCGTTCGAAGGTGAAAGCCAACATGGGTCGGGCAAGGGTCCGGCATTGCAACATGAGTAATGGTCCTGTTGCTACTCCTGCCGGCCATTTTGCCCGGCCGACCTTCCGACGGCAAATGAAACCGTTTCCCCGGCGAACCCATTAACAACAATAACGAACGCGGTGATGTTTGTCCTTTGTTCTCTAGCCCAGCGCGGCAGGCTCTAGGTCTCGGTCGGTCCTAGCCCCTTTTCGGTGTTGATTTTGATGATTATGGTGATGCTGATTGTTTGTTCCGGCCGGCAACGAACAGTGCAATAATTAATTCGTGTTTCACCCCGCTGATCCGTTGGAGTGGGGATCGGATCGGAACACGTGTAGCCCGCGGGAAGCGAGATCGCGCGGAATGCTGTGATTCTGCCAGAGTCGAACAGTGATGGATCGGTAACCGGATACTGTTGCGTTTGGGGCCCACCAAATTCAATTCCCTGTGAAGCGAGCGAAACATTATCTATTAATTACCCAATGGAACGGGCGAATGCCGTCGGGCGATGTCGCGCCTGGCGAAGGTTGGATGTTGAAAATTAACTCAATTATAATAATCTGTTTATGAAAATCAGTCCATGTCGTTGTTTGGGAGACGTTGATAGATGGCTGAATGATGGAAATTATATTCTTAATTGAAGGTATGTTTCCATCATTGAAGTCCCATAAAATTTGTAAGAAAATGACAACTCGTTTAGTAATTTACATTGCCCTGGTTCCCCGGTTGACAAAACGGAAGCCTACGTCGAGGGTTCATGTTCGCTGGCCGCCCTACCCGGGCGTCTCAATTTACAAACGCATTTCGCAGCGCGTTCATCGAAACGGTAATTTATGCAACACCGGAGATGCCGGAGTCTCGTGCGGCTGATGCGATGCGAATGGCCACACCGTGTCACGAATGTATCGAATGTTTGCCACAGGAATGTGAATGCACTTTCAGCACCCGATGACCAGTGCTACCCTCTATGCTGCACTGATATGCTCGGTCTGTCCGCACCGAGGTTTGTTTGCGGCAGTGGGTATGTTTGTTGTTGGTTCCGTCGTGGTCACCGCCATTGCGTGGCGCGTGTGACAAACAGTGGAAAATAAGGACTGGTCGCTGGGACAGGTTGCTTCCGTCTCGCTTCCGTCCACTTTCTGGCGCGCCCTGGTGCTGCATCTCTAATTACTCTCTTTATCCGCCGGGTCCGGGTGCACCACGGTTTGTTTGCGGGATCTCTCTCTCTCTCTCTCTCTCTCGGTCGTATCACTTTCGTCCTACTTTGCGTACGGTGCGCACATCACGTCACCGCAGCATCCAACGCATTCCGACGGCGAAACCATCCCACGACGATCATCATCCTTCGGACAAAGTAGAAGCGATTGTGTCTGTCTCGGCGTAGGTCGCGACAGCGAAGGAAACAGCTCGATAGGCTATCTCGCTCATACGCACTCCCCGCAGGTGATCGTTGTATGGTCGCGCGAAAAGTGATCATATGTTTGCTGTTGTTTACGTTCTCTTTCACTCACCCCCGGGGGACACTGGGGCCATTAATTTTATCCGATCGATGATTGTGTCCCGGTGCCGCCACCCGATTACACGCTTCGCCACGATCGACGGTGGCTTAATTTTTGTTTTCGGGTTGTGGCCGACGATCGGCGCCCCCACCCGGAGACGGGCCAAAGGGGAGCGAGCGAGCCAGCCGAACGCCCCTCTCTTTCTCGGGCTTCTCGCGTTCGTGGCTGGTGGTCGCGGCCGCGTTTGCGTTCGCGCGCTCTCAGTCCACCCGTGGATGTCCTACAGAGTGCGCGCGCGTGCGTTTGTTTCGTCCGTAGTGCATTGTTTGTGCCTTGCATCTCGTGCAGTCGGAAAAGCGAAAAAAAAGTGTCAGCCGCCGATCAGCGAGTGCGATCGCGAGTGTTTGCATAACGCATTGCTGACGGTCGTGGTCGCGTGTCACTTACCGTCACAGCCTTCCATCAGTCATCGAGCGTCAGTGAGGACCCACTTTGAGCGGTCTGTGTTTTCAAATCTCAAAACGGTGTGTGGTAGAAAGCCAATCGAGTATTCGGATTTCAGAGGGCTGTTTTGGGTGAACCGTGCGTTTTGTTGCATACATCCTTCAGCCTACACTTCGGTGTGCTCGGTCCGGTCCGGCGTGTAGGCGCTGAATCGATCGATTGGTTTATCGTGGCCCCCCACGGTAATATCAACATATCGCTATCGCCCCGCACGCAAGTCCCGGTTTATTGCATCGCTGAGCGAGGCTCCAGAATCGAAAACGTTTATTGGCCACCAAGTAGTGTTTGCGTAAGCAGAGTGCCAACATACGCCAGCGACGACGCCGCGCGATAAAACGCTACACCCACGGGTGGTGGCCATCGCGCCGGAGGTGCACATATGGTAATGTGGTGCCGCCGATCTACACCGTTCCTATGCTAACATCCGGCCCGGAGATAAGATAAGGATTTGGGAAGCGAAGCCGATTGTGGTGCTGGTTGGATTGGCCGTTGGTGTTTCTCGGTTTTCATCTCGAAGCTTGTGCCGTCATCCAGCTCGCTCTACGAACGAACGAACGAGTCGAATGCAAATTACTGTTCCGCAGTTCCTGAATCCGTTTTATTGTAAGTACCCTTCACTGCCACTGGAATCGGTGGTTAAATAATGGGTTTTATTGTAAATAACATTCAACGTATTCGATGGAATGTTTTGCATTTTGTTGCTTTCAAAGTTTGGTCAAAGTCACTACCATCCACACCTAGATGGCCACTGCCGGAGAACTTTTATGGAGTGTTGCAGTGCCAAACCAATCGATCGTATTTCCTCATCGACCCAAGCCAGCAACAAGCCCGAGCAACAAAATTGTCGTGCGCCATTAACGCCATCCGATCCGGGTGTCGATCCGATCGATTTCACGATCTCTGCTCCCAAAATGAAGCTGTCAAGCGGACGGCAACGGAACCGATCGAAATCGAAACGGTCAATCGATTACGCAGCGGAAAATGAAAAATATTTAAATAAGGCACCGTGTGATTGGGGGACCTTGCCAGGAAGGTCTCCCCTTTCCGCTCTCTCTCCTTCGTCAGGGCCGATCGGGCCGGTCGCGAAATACAGTGTGTCGCGGATACCGTGAAGGTTCACGCGCAAAACGTCAGCGCAAACAATCGTCGTCGGTGCCGCCCGCAAAAGGGCAAGCGTCAAGGAAAGTGAATCGTGCCAGACCGGGGAAGGGTACCGGATGGGGCCACCGCCTGGGCCCCCAGCATGGGTTCGAATGTCGAAAAATAAATAATTATCGCTACGGAACGCTAGCAGCTGATCGCCGGCAGCCATTACTCTGCTGTTGCACCAGCCGCGCGCGACATTCGAGCTACAATATGGGTCAAGTTTCACCACTTTTTCCGGCCAATGTTGGGCTGTGCGTTAGTACCCATCTCCCGTTTGGGAAGCGCGCCCCTTTAGCTGGGGATGGGGAGTGTCGTCATGCTGATCGTTAGGCCGCTCTGGGCTCATCGAAGTTGATGAAGCTTGCGCAACGTGCACATTAGCGGCTCGGCAAATGGCACCTTTACGATGCGATGATTACGGGTCGCGGTGCAGTATGTTGCTGCGAAAATAAGGTTTCCACGAAATCACAATCCCAAACTGCCACCAGAAATCATTTGCAAACTTGCGGCCATCTCCGGACGGTCATTAGGACTGCGCGATGTTCGCCCACGTGGCTGCGCGTCGTCGGGTCCGTGTCTGGCGCTCGCGTCATTACGCGAACCATTTGTCATTGTCTGGTTTGCCGAAAAGAATGAACACTTTTAAATCCAGCTGTGAAATCGTTCCGCCTAAATTACCCTTGCGCCTACACACGCCGGACGCGTCGCGGTGTTGGATCCCTCTGAGATCGTGAGATGAGCGTGAGAGAAGCCACTGTGGCGCGAAACAGAGATCGTCCTTCGAAGCGGCAAGCAACGTATTCATTTTCTACGCCATCAATTAGCATTCAAATTGATATTAGCCGTACCAAATATGTGATCCTCTAACTGCGGTCCGTCGATCTGTCAGTACTCCTGTTTGGTGGCGAAAGTAGTAACGCTCTTATGACCTACTTCCCAATCTCAAGGTGGCACACCGAGCTTTGTTTTCCGAGCTCCCTGTCAACCGTGCACTTCCATTAGAGGTCGTTTGTCTTCTTTTCCTATTGCAATAATCCCGGTCGACAATGTGACACGCTTCGAACAGTGATCCTCTTGGGGTTAAAATATATACTTAATATCTCGACGTGTGTAGGCAGGGCCTCATTATATCCGTAGAAGCACCAATTTGGAAGCTCCGTCGTCCGGCGTGTTTCGTTTCCATCGTGCTTTTGCTAAAAAATGCCCCGCGTCTCCCCACGGAGCTATAAATCCACTTGGTGGCCCCCTACGCGGCGCCGCTTGAAACTGACCACCACCAAATTGGGCACCTCCTACATCAAACCCGTGTGAGTTGGCGTCTGTTTTGGATAATCCCCGTCCACTCTTGGCGCACAAACGTAAAGCCGCAAACAAACGGTGACATTTATGCGCCGTGTGCGCCGAGTTCCGGATTTCAAGGTACAACACAGCGATCCACCGATAGCGACCGTGCTGTGAGTGCACGAAAGTGAAACCATAAATTTGGGTGTTTAACCGCATCGAATATCGCAATGTCTCCGGGTTTCAAACCCGCGAACCTTGGGTCGCCTGCTTTCGCTTAACCTAATTAGAGCGCGAATCCAGCGAGATAAGTGCGAGATAGCTTTCGATGTAGAGCGGCGCCTGCGCAAGTGAGTTGTGACATTTGGAACGCGCGCTCAGCTCAGCTCACAGGCTCATTATCGGCGGATAAAGTCGGACGCGAAGGTCGAGGACGCAGGTCCGATCAACTCGGGACGGGGCGCACTACCGTCAATTGGCGCGTAATTTACATAGGCAATGTCAAACAGCAAATCCCCTTGAGCGTGGCGTTAACACGGACAAACAATTTTAATGACCGTTGACGTGATCCTCAGCAGGATCAGCACGGGAATGAAACTGCGAGCGGCGTGACTTGCACTCAGCTTTCGATTGCCGTATTCAACGGTGGAGGCCCAAGTAATGAGCTATTGATTGGTGGCTAATGATTAACCAACAGGATTGAGTCCTTAATATATTTACGGTTGTTGGGCACGGTCAAGTACCGTCCTGCATTCTCTGAATAAATAATGTAATCTGCACATTAACGATATTACGAAAGCTAGCCGAGAAAAGCAAACAACGTGCTGACATTGGGGCAGCCAGAAAATTAAGCACATGCTTCGTAGGCCGGTCGGTCGCATGTTTTGCTGCAGCATATTAACCTGCCGGCATATCTGGGCCGCATATCTAAATGATGGCTGTCGGTGAGTGTTAAACTTCCATCAATCAAGATACGCACGGCGGTTGGCCCCACCGGCGAGTACCGCTGGAGAAGATGTTCCGAACGATGATGATGATGATGACGATGGTGATGGTGATGCCGATGTTTAACCCGGGTGCCGTTCCGTCACCACGGGGCGTTCGCTTCCGCCCCAGCAGAAACAACAGGTCGTCTTTAATCGTGTAGCTTGGAGAAGTTGGACCCGGTAGCTAGACAGTTATGCAAGGTTGGGCTGGGGCCTGGGCTGTTTGAAATAAATCTAATTAATCGCGCAGGGTGGTGGCGGTTATTTCTTTACGGTACCGCTTCCGATCTTTACGACGAGTACCGGCTAGCCGGAAGAACCGGATTCGCCCTAGAACAACATCACCACCGCAAGGCAGGCAACGCGTGAAGGTACCCCACTCGACGTCAGGTTTGTCGTGACCGACCTTCGGATGGTCACGCAAACGCCGAAGAGACCGAGAATGGCGAGAAACGCCGTCTGTCGCTTCGAGCAGAGCCCTTGCGATGCCGGCGATGGCCGTCTTTCAACGCTCATAAACATAGCGGTTGTCTTGGCCCAGCCCGTGGGTAGGGCCGCTTCCGTTGTGCCGCACTTCCGGGCAGTGCGTATTCTTT